>NW_028172744.1:0-62625 GCF_963971535.1 Notolepis coatsorum
CACTAGAGAGAGAGAGACACTAGGGAGAGGGGGGGACACTGGGTAGAGGGAGAGACACTAGAGAGAGGGGGACACTAGAGAGAGACACTAGAGAGAGACACTAGAGAGAGGGGGAGACACTAGAGAGAGGGGGACACTAGGGAGAGAAGGGGGACACTAGGGGGAGACACTAGAGAGTGAGATACACTAGAAAGAGGGGGAGACACTAGAGAGAGGGGGAGACACTGGGAAGAGGGAGAGACACTAGGGAGAGGGAGACACTGGAGAGACACACTAGGGAGAGGGAGACACTGGGAAGAGGGAGAGACACTAGAGAGGGAGAGACACTAGAGAGGGAGAGACACTAGAGAGAGGGAGATACACTAGGAAGAGACACTAGAGAGGGAGAGACACTAGAGAGGGAGACACTATGGAGAGAGAGAGAGACTAGGGAGAGAGAGAGACTAGGGAGAGAGAGACACTGGGGAGAGGGGGACACTAGGGAGAGATAGAGAGAGAGAGAGAGAGAGACTATGGAGAGAGACACTAGGGAGAGAAGGAGACACTAGGGAGAGAGAGTGAGACACTAGGGAGGGAGATACTATGGAGAGAGACACTAGGGAGAGAAGGAGACACTAGGGAGAGAAGGAGACACTAGGGAGAGAGAGTGAGACACTAGGGAGAGAGATACTATGGAGAGAGACACTAGGGAGAGAAGGAGACACTAGGGAGAGAGAGAGTGAGACACTAGGGAGAGAGTCATGCAATAACGTTAGGTTATAACTATAACCAAGTTCTGTTAATTAGGGGTGACGCTTGGCATCACTCTGCACTATCTCGCGTACGTGCACGCGCACTGAATAAATTCCACAAATGTACCTTTAATACCAGTATTAGTCTGACCACACCCCTCATCAGCTTACCTTCATAAGCAGGTGTGTGGTCACCTGATCTCCTCCTTCCCAAGCTTTCACCACAAGGTGAGGTCAAGGGCTGCAGCGGCCGTCGGATGCCAAGCGTCACCCCTAATTAACAGAACTTGGTTATAGTTATAACCTAACGTTTTGTCTCATTAGGGGCTCTGCTTGGCATCACTCTGCACAAAGGGAGGCCAAGCGGAGCCACTGGCCGACAAATACACCCTGCTGAAGGCACCCCACAACCAACAGAACAGGGAGGGCCGAGCCCCCCCGACCCCCCCTAATGGAGGGCACCCTCCCTATTAGAGGTTTACCGAGAGGGCGACGGACCCGACCGCGCGAAGAGGCACTCAAGCAACTCAACGCACAGGGTGAGCAGACCGTGGCTTGACCCCACGACTACACCCACGCACAACCCGCATGCCACCCGGGAACGAACGTAGGGAACAACCTCGTTACTGCCCCCAGAATCACGGGATCAAGGGCAAACCCAACCCCGTGGCAAGGCCGTAGCAGCGGAGCGCGAAGGAAGGCCCAGACCCACCAAAAGGACTGGACTCCCTGGAATGGGGGCCCGGAGAAGTCCATGATGCCAGCATCAAGACCCCACCAGGTGGGCACCTAGTGACCCCGCCCCCCACATCGCCAGCGTATTCAGACAAAGGCCCCTCAGCCGAGCGGGCCCTGTCCTCCCCAACAGTACACCGCCTGGCACACTGGCCCTGCAACAGGCAGACAGCATGGTCGTAACACACAAGAGTTAACCAACGGAAGCAGGCAGTGCACCGGGAAAAAAGACCAGGCAACAGGCTGTCAACCCAAGCCTGGAGACTGCGGACGAGACAGGCGCCAGAAAGGACAGCTGAACACAGCCGCTCCGGCGGAAGGGGCGTATGCTGGCGTTGTCGCATAACCAAGCCTCCACAGAGAAGGCTGATACGATCGGCAGACGTCATGAACGTGCAGGGGCACCCTCAACCGGAGAAACCGGGAGTTGACACTGTAGCAACACACCAGAGAACCAACCACCCAGGCATTACCCTATGCAATGGTTGGTCCCATAACCCCTCAGGAAAGAAACCCCAAAACACACCTGCGGCAAAGCCGCAGCCCGCGTTCCGGTTTCCAACAGGGCTATCCCGGGCCTACGGGTCAACGAGACATTACCCCGGACCGGGCCCGGTGATACGGGGAGCACAGGGTCCCCCGAGGAGGCAAAAACCACCCCAACAGGCCCCTCTTCGCCAAGCGCAAGAGAAGAGCGTAAAAAATGGAAGACCAGCCCCAGCACCCCGCACTTGGTATTCCCAGGAGGTCACCCAACCAAGTACCAACCAAGACCAACCTGCACAGCGGCCGAGATCCGACGAGATCGGGCGCGTACAGGTTGGCACGGCCGTAAGCCATTACGACAGTGCAGAATACAACGTACCCAACAAGGGTTCCATAACGCTCAACCCTGTGACACCCGGACCGACCTAGCATTTTTTCCCCCTGAAAAAAGCCCAAGTCCCTCAGGGTACCAGAACAGCAGATCTGCATCCCCGGCGGACAACGGGTGTAACTGATCTGGACCAGCGCGACCAGAACCAGTCCCGTGCCCTGACCACGCCGACCTGCCAACCCCAGGAGAAGGGGCAGATATGCGCGTTGATCCTAAAACATAAAAAGAAGGCGCCACCCAGAAGTTTCGGTACAAACCGCGCCCGGCGGCCCACCCCCAGGGCGTGAGACCCTTCCCCATATGTCCAGACCCATTCCGTTATCATCCCCTGACATGAACGGGAACCCATCGACAACCACACAGGGTGTCGGAAGAGGAAAAACCCCCATCCCAATTGCTTCATAAAAACGCTCTTTTAACCCCAAGCAATCAAGGCGCGCCAGTCAGCTAATGTCCAACAGAACATCCTGAGCTAGCACTATGTGTGCGTTTTGACATACCCACATCAACAATAGGTTGTTTAGACCACCTTATTGAATCCCCAAGACGCCCAGGGGAACGACAAGAGGGGCGAGATGCAATCAACTCCATGAATGAATGAATGAAAAACTTTACCCAACAGATTGCAGAAAGGGTACAACCCAGTACGGCAATACACACAATTGGTTAAGGAGGGGCAGACCTGAGAAAGACGTTAGTCTTGTTTCCATCAGGGACCCTCATTTCCAATCCATATAGACACATCCAACTCTTTATAATAATAAAGAAAAAGCATCACCCGTATGACCCAACTGCACAGCTGGGAGTAAAAAACCTGTTTTCACATGATTTTAATCCAGTCACCCTTTTTAATCAGAGTGTAAGACCAGACCCTCCCAGAAACACCTTCCCACATGAGTTCATAGTCATGAAAAAGATATGCCAACTGTGAGTCACGTGACCAACCGACTCAAGTTTACACATAAATCGGGCGCAGCAGAACTGTGAGCCCTACGCCCTAACTCGATACCTTTAAGACACCTCAACTCATGGAAGGCGTCGCCATAGCAACACCGCTACAACGGGCGGGGAAACCTGCCGGCTCCTGTCATGTAATAGGAGTCGGTAGAATAACCCTCCCCCCCGCGCCCCCCCTCCCGCCAAGACGTCCCACCGGCTTGGCCCTGACTGGCTCAGCAGAAGAGATCAAAAATCCCCTAAACCAATCAAGTGGGAAAAGGAGGGGTTTATTCGACACCCCCTCCCGAAAAACACCCTTCATCCCTACACACAGAAAAACAACCGTAGCCATCTTGAAAACCTCCGGTAGAAAGCAATGCATAGCATAAGCTAATACAATGCCCGCTACCCACAAATGTGTACAGGATTTTACAACAAAACACAAGTCGCCTGTGTGTGAATCCTACCCCCGTTGACTATGTCGTACATAGGAAAAAAACGCTGATCGAGAGTAAACGGCTAGGCCGTGAAATGTGTGTGTACGAGTATTACTGCAACTAAACAACACAGCATTGTGAGACACATATACTTAGTTCAAGCAATGGAATAACACCAGTTTCTACCTGCATGTGGAGCATCAAGCTAATAGAACCTATTACTGAGTGTACGTTGCAGACCTTGCTTAACCTCGTAACACAACACGACTCATCACACAACGTAAAAGGGCAGATTCATATATACACAACCCCACCATATGAATTGTTTGAAGAAACACACAGTTTGTTCGGCCAAAACACAGTCCCCCTTATATCGGGGAACTTCTTTTTATTAACTAAAAAGTGTTCTAAGGCACAAAATCATAGAGGGGCCGGGGAGGGTGTAGAGGAGAGGGGACACAGAGGGGAAAAGTCACTCAACGGCGTCTGCCACCTCGCGCCGCTCGAGTCTTGCCACCCCGAGGAGCCCCGGAGGGACGGTAGGTTACAGTCTGCTGGACACAACGTTCCCTACCATCTCATCCGGTCGTGGATGGGCCGGCGGTGGCAGAAGCGCCGTTTCGTCCCCTGGCCCTCTTGGCAGGGCCAGCAGCGGCGGCGGAGGCAGTGGTAGCGGCGACGGAGACAGCTCGACGTCGCGGAAGCCTTCTGACTCCACCGGCAAGGACGGGAGGCGGAAAATGGGGTTGGAGAATGGACCTCTCCTCTGCCATCTCTCTGCATGTTGAGGTCATCAACCGCAGGGCCTTCCCGAATAGGCCAGCGTCGGAGAGGGCGGCCGTCAGAAGAGGAGCTCTCTTCTTCTCTGGCACACGGGCCTGCTCCAGCCAAAGGTGACGCTGGCCCAGGGTGGCCAGGGCGCGCACTTTCCCCATGGCTATGGCCAGCACCTGGGAAAGGTGCAGGACAGCTCCCGCAGCCTGGGTGATCTGATCGCATTTCACCTCGTTCAGATCCGTGCCGCCCGTCATTATCCCCGATACAAATCTAGCCAGGTGGGCGATGTTAGACGCCGCAGCTAGCGATTGTGTACCAGCGATGAATGACTGGTCACCCCAATAAGCCAATCGCCTAGCCGATTTCCCCTGGAGGACCGGCTTGCATAGGGGTTCCCACACCATATCCGGACAGAGGAGCGCGGCCATCGGACTGTCAAGCCGAGGCACGCCCTCCCCCATACCTTTGACTAACCCCGACACCCGCGTAACTGGTACGTAGGCGGGAGTTAGTCCCATGATGTTGGACACCGCCTGACCCCGACGAACATAGGCCCCCATCGATGGGAAAAATGGGTAGACAACGTCCACCCCTCTCACTGGGGGACGCTGCCAGGGATGGCCTATGAGGTCATCAGGGACAGGTGCAGGCAATGGCAGCAGCAGCGGCACGCCGTTTGCGGCGGCGGCTACCGCCATGAGCTCGGGAAACAAAGCCCGCAGTTCCCCCTGCGAACCTTCCTCCACCGACCCCGCATCCCTCACATGCAGCAGGCTGTGACTGGTCAAGGAGCCACAGTCTGATGTGGCCGACAGTAGGGCATCCTGCTGATGAGGCCAAGGTGGTTCCTCGACATCCTCGAACAGGGCGCCCCATGGAGCCATTTCCCCCCCCTCCGGGGTCTCCTGAGGAGGGATACTCTCCTCCATGGGGCCATCATACAAAAACCCGTCCGCCTCGTCCATGAAGTCCTCAGTCTCCATTGGAAATCCAGAGCCGGACGCATCTTCGCTGGTCTCTAGCAGTTCCCCAAACCCAGGCCGTTCGCGCCTGCACGCTACCATCTTGCGACGTGAACGGGCAGACGCGAAAAGTTTGCGTCGCAAATCCTCTGGCTCCAAGACAACCCCCCGTTCACCAACGGGCGATTCCCCGGAACCAGAGGAACCAGAGTCGAGATCAGGCCATCGCCGGAGCGACGGCACCGACTCCTCGGCTCTTCGGTGAGGCAAACTATCCACCGGCAGCCTCCCGGGCTGGGTCGGCAACCACGAAAGCGGCAACAGCCCAGCACCAAGGCGCACGACGGAGGCGGGAATGGAGAACCGCTGGTGAAGAGTAGGTCTAGCGGGTCTACTCTCCGCGGAATACATTATGACCCAACTTTTTCTTGTACAACAGATGTGAGAGAAGAAAAAATTAAGCACAATGTAAACTCGTCACAACTCTTTTCAACTAACAACACGTCAAGTGGGGTACTACCAGGCACTTCCTTGTGGTGAAAGCGAGAAGGAGGAGAGCAGGTGACCACACACCTGCTTATGAAGGTAAGCTGATGTGGGGTGTGGTCAGACTAATACTGGTATTAAAGGTACATTTGTGGAATTTATTCAGTGCGCGTGCACGTACGCGAGATAGTGCAGAGTGATGCCAAGCAGAGCCCCTAATGAGACAGAACTAGTGTGACTGGTAATAGTGTGTACTGTGTAGTAGTAATGTGTCAAAAGAGTAACATGTAGAAGTGGAGTTCATGAAAACTGGTCCCAGATTAATCAAACTCTTGAACGATGAACTCAAGTCAACAGTATTCAGGGTCAGAAAATCTGCCATTGAAAAGAAAACCATTCAGCCCAAAAGGAAAAAATAATAAAAAAAAATATATATATAGAAAGTAGGCTACAGCTATAATAATTTTTGCTAAGACCCCTTTGATTGTTTATTTGAAAAGTGCAGCACCACCACCAACAAAAACAACAAAAACAACAAAAACAACAACAACAACAACAACAACAACAACAACAACAACAACAACAACAACAACAACAACAACAACAACAACAACAACACAAAGGAAACACACTAAGTTGACTTGTTTCGAGTCCTCACATCACTGGTTATCTCTGGAGAAACACAGAATAGCTTTCGGCTGTTTCTCCAATATCATGTTACTAAGTCTTCCCTTTGATTTAACAAGAACACATAAAATGCAATCGTATGCATCCCTCCTGAATGGTCTATTTCGCATCAGTAAGCCACGGTGAGCTCGAAGGCAACGCACTTAAGTAGAACCAGACAGATTGACATGGTGTAGATCTATAGCTACTGACAGACAGACAGACAGACAGACAGACAGACAGACAGACAGACAGACAGACAGACAGACAGACAGACAGACAGACAGACAGACAGACAGACAGACAGACAGACAGACAGACAGACAGACAGACCAAGGCAGATGGACATACAGACAGATAAACAGACAGACCAAGGCATATGGACATACAGACAGATAGACAGACAGACCAAGGCAGATCTACAGACAGACAAACAGACAGACAGACAGACAGACAGACAGACAGACAGACAGACAGACAGACAGCCAGACAGACAGACAGACAGACAGACAGACAGACAGACAGACAGACAGACAGACAGACAGACAGACAGACAGACAGACAGACAGACAGACAGACAGACAGACAGACAGACAGACAGACAGACAGACAGACAGACAGACAGACAGACAGATAGACAGACAAACAGACAAACAGACAGATGGAGGGACAGCCAGGCAGACTGATGAATGGATGGACAGACAGACAGACAGACCGACGAGGCAGGCGGACATGACTTGTGCCGAAGCATCATGAAACTGAAGTGGAACTGAACTGGCAACAATATTGAAATTCAACAGCATACGTACGGGATTAGCCAAAGAATAGGGGCAAACGTCTGCACTGCCAAACAGCACTAAACCTGAAGCCCCTGTTCTAAAATATTTTATTGATGCTGAGCGATGCAGCTGTTTGCAATAGAGAATGATTGGTATGGCCGTGTGCTTAATGGTGCAAAAGAACATTTCCTCTGCATAGCTGGTGTCTTGCAGTACTGATGAATTAGCAGCTGGCTCCTTTTTTTTTTTTTTTTTTTTTTTTTATAATAGGAGAATATATTAACGCTTTGAGTGGCCCCATGGATGAATAATAATCAGACGATGGAAAAGAGCTGCAGGTTGAGTTTAAACATGTGAGTATGCACACGACTGCATTGAATTATTAGAAGATCGATTTGCCATGTGGGTCTCGTTACACAAAGGAATGGTTGTATAATTACAGTTAAAACTATTAGCTTATATCCATTTATTTCTATTAAGACTGAAACAAGTGGAAGGGGGGGGGGGCCTTTTATGCCAAGTGCTATTATGTATTATTGGGATAGCTAAAGGAACACGCCAACATATGGGAAATGCGCTTACTGTCTTCTCCAGAGTCAAACAAGAAGTTAGATATTTCCTCTTTGTGCATTCAGTAGGAAGCTATCCGGCTACAAGCTACAGTAGCCTAGCTTAGCACAATTGAATGGAAGCGGATACAGACCAGCTAGCCTCTCCTCAGATTCAGATTCAGATTCAGATTACTTTATTCGCCATTTCATACAGGTACAAAATGGAACGTGTTTTGGCATTACAGTGCATACTTTTTTCACAATTAACACTTTGATTGCCTAAGGCTAAATTCATGATATACCATCCCTTGCCAGCTCTATTTGTCTATGGAGAAGTTCCCCTTTGCAGGCTATAACTTTTTAAATTCTATTGCTAAATTGCCATTATTAGGGCCCATTCAATGTCCTATATGTATTGTTCAAGGTGTATGAACGTTAAACTTTTTCATTCACATATTCATACTAAAATATGATCTAAAGTATAAGTATGTTTTCATCTCTTTCTGCAGCTTTCTCCAGAACGTGATTTATAGCCCCAAATGCATTATATTGATGATCAAATACAGTTTGATAGCAATCGGCGCGATATAAAAAAAATCCAACTGGACGGACTTCTGGAAGTTACTACACGTCATCTGATGTTGACCGGATGGGCGAGGGGGCGTTTATAATTCCGTGGGCAGCGTTATACCATTCATCTAATGTGGGTCAAATGTTCATCATAGCAGTTAGTGTCGAACACGGTAATATTACACGCTAAAACTCACCCCAGTCTCCGCGGGCCGTTGGGCGATCAGCGTGGGGTAGACAGTTTTCCATTATGGGATGTTGAAATACCCGGTCCATTTCCAGGTTGTATAATAATATATACGTCCAAATCATGTTGTTTTTTCGAGTTATTTGCATCGATCGATGTTCACTGTGTGAAGACTGAGTCTCTCTAACATTAGCGAGTGCCCGGACCACATATGGAGTGAGTCCTGCCGGGTTAAAGGTAACATCCGTTTTTTCGATCTGCCGATCGGCCACCAGATGGCGGTCTTGAACCGCTAGAGGATTGAGAGGAGATCACACTTGTGTCTCAGGGCCCCGGAAAGGAAATATGATTCCGATCACAGATTTTTGAAATATTGATATCAAAGACGAGTTACGGCGTCTTCGGCAACTTGAGCATGGTGGGGAAGGACGCTGTTGTGAAGGATCAGATTAAACCGAATATATATATTTATTTATATATATATATTTAAATAGTATTTGTATATCGTTTGATATCCCCTGTATATTCCTTGTACAATATGCACTGAATATCCCTTTAGTCTACTAAACAGCCCATAATAGTTTCATTCTACCATTGGACGAGAACCTGGCGCCAGCAGCCATACCCCTAGGTTCAAGTTCAATCGTGCCGCCCAACATGTCGTGGCAAGCCCGGTTCCGCGTAGGAATACGTCTGGCGAAATACGAATGGTACTATTTGTTCATAGCGCATATATATATGGCGCAAGTAAAGTAGAACTTTTTTTTAGTCCATTAGTTCTTTACCCTCCAACCGAGTAACAGACGCGAAGCCTCACCCACGACGCACGTGTGGTGCAGTAGGGCCTACTTGGCCTCAGAATAGGCATTGAGATATCGTGTGGATTAATAGTTGAATTGTCATAGTTTGGCACTATACCGTCGAGTTGGACGTATTTCTATTAAGCTAATAATAGTCTATTATGTATGGTGCATCGTTCGGTTAGAGTTATAAAGTTATCAGTACCCCCATCGTTCCTGACGTTATCTGGAGTCTTAACCAGGCTGGGCAGACCACTAGTGGTGCTTGCATCCGAGGAGCTCCGGGCCAGGACGAGCGGACCTGTACATTGGATTACTCTACCCGGACGACGGCGAGCCTTCCACGGCTTGGATTATGCTTTGGGTGCTTTGATTATTCCATGGATAACGGCCAACACTGATGAGTGTTGGAACTACCCCCCGGAGAGGAGTCAAGGTGAGACGGCGCTCTACACCAGTGAGGTCGCCTCACGTCTCTCCGTTGTGGACCGGCAGCTACCGTCCACCAGAGGGTCCAGCTGTATTCATCTGCGGACCGAGGTTCTGTGGGCACCGTGTTCAAGACTTTGAATTCTCCCAAGAAATCGTCGGCCAGATGGGATACCGCCAGCGGCTTCTCTAACCCCCCCCTCCTACTGTCTTACAACCAGCGGGACCCCCCCCCCCTTAGTGTATCCAGCTATAATCATTTAAGTACCATCGCTATAGTTCCCTAAAGAAACGGGTTGTATACTTACTCCCTGCGTAACCAGAGATTGGACATTCAATGTTGATTTACCTACGAATACTCATTTGCCATACAAGTGCATTTCAAATCATAAGTGTAAACAAGTGAATGTTGTATATACCTTTTGCTATATTAAATATTCGATTTGTACATTTGTGTGGACTTCGTTTCATCAGGTGGGAAAGTGTTCATCATATCTATATCATGTACTGGATGGCCAGAAGTTAAAGTACAAGAGGTAGTGGTTTAATAATACCATACTTAACAATACAGTCAGGGAATTGTACCCCTCAGTTACAATTGGTCCTTCGAGCCGGAGGGTAACTAGTGTAATATTAATATAGTGTTATTAATATTGAAATGGCCTATGATGAACACTCCACGAAACGGTCCTCCTAACCTAGAACGCCCGCGGCGCAGACGACAGACACCTCAGTACTTAGAGGATTACGCTGTCAGTCAACTACCTAGCCTTCGACAAACGGTAAACGCGGTAAAAGTAGAAAGTAAAATTATGTCTGACCTTAACGACCAGGTTTCCCCGACCACAGAGGCCCTAGTAGGTTCTAATGTAACTGACCAAGCTCACGGTGGGGACCAGGAGGGAGCTGACATGCCTTTACCCCCCGCCACTACCGAAGAAGTAGTCCCCGACCAGCCCCGGGAGGAAGACAACCCTACAGAGAGAGAACTCTGCACGGAAGAAGAGGAGGAGAGCGCCGAGGAAATAGAGCTCCAGGACTCCCCAACGAGTACACCCAGGAGCGGCTCACGCAGGAGCGGCTCACCTCCACAACCGCCTTCCCCCAGCGAAGCGGAGAGGATGCTACAACAGGCGTTCCTCGTCAGCCTGACAGCCTCTACCGAACGCGATCGACTCCAAGCACAGACGCTTAGCGAGCGCGAACATTTTACTATTGAAAGAGAACGCCTCCAAGCGCAGCAACGGAGCAAAGAAGAGCGCACACGCCTGGAGATGAGACGCCTTCAGACGGAAGAGAATATGGCAAGAGACCGGGCCGACGCCCAGCGCGCCGCTGCCGGTGCCCAAAGAGAAGCAGATCTCACCAAGCGCGAAGTCGAGCGCGACAAGTTACAAGCGCAGCTAATGGAGCAGCTGATCCGCAAGGCAACACCCTCTCCCTCCGCCAGGGGTTCAAGGAACTCGTCGAGACAACAGTCAAGGGCAGCGTCTCCCAACCGAGCAAGCGACCCTGAACTTGACCAACAGACCGAGCCTATACCCCCCGCAGACCCCCTTCCCAGACCGGTCCAAGCGAGACCCAGCTACAAGGAAGGAGCGGCATACACTGCGGAGAAGTTAAATAAACGATTACAGGATCTGGAAGACCTGATAGAGGAAGAAGAGGGAGAGGAGGAGAACCAAGCCCGACGACAGCACAGTACTCCCCCGGACCAGGAGGTCCAGTACAGCCCAGGCTATACCCCCGCGGCGCTGCGCTACAGACCCCCGACTCTATTCACGGGTGAGCACGACGCACGACCAGCCCAGAGGAATAGCACCTGGACCAGCGGGCCATGGTACCCTGTCAGTACCAGCCCACAGAGAGGCGCAAGAGGGGACTCGCCTAGGAGGTCTCTCCCCCAACGCTCGCCGATGTATCAGCCATCCACGGCGTCATACATTGCCACGCCGTCATTTCCAGACTTCGCCTATGAGAGTCGAGCACAGTACACGGAGCTCCGGATGTGCTTAGAGACAATGATGGTGGATGTCGCTGATGAACGCCACAAGTATGCAATATTACTGAAGCACCTGAAAGTACCGCAAGCGCACAATATAGCGCTAGCCTATGCCACCTCTTCGACCCCATACACAGCGGCCCTAGCCGCGCTGGACCAGAGATATGGACGTATATGGGATTACGTAATCCAAGAGATAAGGCATATTGATCGCCTACCCCCAGCAACAGACAATCGCTCATTAGACGACCTGTCAATCAAAGTGCAGTCCCTGGTAGGGATGCTGGGAGGGCAACGGGAAAAGGGCATGCATGAGCTATACGCCAACTCTAACGTCGAGAGGATTTTGGAGAAGCTGCCACCCGCAAGACAAGAGCGTTTTAGGCGGCAGAGAGACTACCGGGATCCCAACGGCCCCGAACCATCCCTCCTTGATCTAGCCGACTTCCTGGCGAGAGAAGTCAGCAGCTTACGACTGGATACGTTCGGGCGGAGCACGCCAAGCTCCAGAGAGGGACCCAGGAGAATAAATGATGGAAGAAGATCGGTGACTGTCATGCACCAATCAGAGTCAGTACTGAGCAGTAGGAGCCACAGTACCCCCTCGAGAAAAGAGAAGTGGAAGATGGTTTGTCCCTACTGTGAGAAAGAACACTGGCTGTCACAATGTGACCTATTCACAAAGATGAATGCAGAAGAAGTGAGTCAATGGATAAAGTCCAACAGGCGCTGTTACCGATGTGCGCGACCACACATGGCAGCCGAATGCCGCCTAAAGAAAAGGTGCAGTCGGTGCAACGGAGCCCATCTAGATATACTACACGAAAGTAACAGAAGACGGCCTCCACCTGGACCACCGAGCGGCACCAAGGCAAGTGTCATGTACATTGACCCCGCCAGCAGCAGCGGCGCCCAAGTGCTCTTAAAGGTAGTCCGTGTGACATTGAGCTACCAAGATAAAGTCATGGACACTTACGCCGTCCTTGATGACGGGTCAGAGAAGACCCTTCTGCTCGCGTCCGCTGCGGCCCAGCTGGGACTGCGGGGGAGCAAGAACGAAATGACGATTCGGACAATAAGAAGAGATTTAAAGACGATAAAGGGCGAGAATGTCTCCTTCACTATCGCAGCAAGCGGGCAGCCAGAGCGACGGTATAAGATTACAAATGCTTTCACCAGCCAAGAAATAGGACTATCGCAGTACACCTACCCTATCGCCAAGTTGATGGATAAATATGTGCACCTGCGACAGCTACCTATCCCGCTCATAGACGGTGCTACCCCGACCCTGCTGATAGGCTCCGACCATGCAGAACTCATAGTCCCGATTGACCGGGTCCATACAGGACCCCGAGACTGTCCTGCAGCAGTCGAGACCCGCCTAGGGTGGACCCTACAAGGCCCCCTCGCTAAATCTCTCAACCGAACAGCAGCCACTAGCTGCCTCCACTCCAGAACGACAGAAGAAGACACCACTCTCCTGCAGCATGTCGAGAGGCTATGGACACTAGAGACAATGCCCTTTAAGAACGAAAAGAAAGATATTCGTTCTAAAGAAGACATTTACGCCATCAACCTACTCGAGCAGGGGACAAAGAGAGTCACAGTCGGCGGAGTGATGAGATACGCAACTCCACTCCTGAGGCGAGAGGGAATGCACACCTTTCACGCAAAGAAAGACGCCACGGAGCGCTATCTATTGAACATGGAGCGGCGCCTAGCCAAAGACCCCGCTCAAGAGCGTGTGTACCGCGCTGAGATTGAGAAGCTAATCACAGCGGGACACGTAACAAAGATTGACATTAAAGAGGCCGATCAGACGACCGAATCATGGTACGTGCCGCATCACAAGGTCCATCACAACGGCAAGGATCGCATTGTGTTTAACTGCAGCTACCAGATCGGATCCCAAAATCTGAATAAAGAGCTCTTGCCCGGCCCCACACTCGGCCCCTCCCTACTAGGCGTGCTACTGCGCTTCCGCCAGGACAAGGTGGCTATCAGCGGGGATATCAAAGGGATGTTCCTGCAGGTGAGACTAGTAGAGGAGGACAAGCCCCTGCTGCGGTTCCTATGGAGAGAGAGGATCGGAGATGAGAACCCAGCCATCTACCAGTGGGAAGTACTCCCCTTCGGAACCACATGCAGCCCGTGCTGTGCTACATTTGCACTACAGAAACACGTCGCAGAGGACCCAGCAGCAGATGAAGAGGTCCAACACAGTGTGAAGAACAGTTTCTACGTGGACAACTGTTTACAAAGCGTTTCGACTCAAGAAGAAGCCGAGGCTCTCCTAATCAAGCTACGCGCCTCCCTGATCAAAGGCGGCTTTGATCTCAGGCAGTGGGCCAGCAGTGACCCGCACGTATTGCGCAGCCTCTCCCCCGCGGACAAGGCTGCCAGCAGCGAGACCTGGATGGCGACCATCCCAGGAGAAGCCCAAGAAATGACACTAGGACTAGTCTGGCGCTTCAAAACAGACTCGCTCCACTATAGACACAAACCCTTGACTCCAGAGCAGGGAAGGTCGACGGCTACACCGACCACCAGACGGAGTGTGTACAGAACACTCGCCAGACAATATGACCCGTTGGGATGTATTCTACCTTACACCACCAGGGCAAAGATGATTGTACGAGCACTATGGGACAAGGACCAGGGCTGGGACGACCCAATACCGGAACTCCGCTCACTCCCAGGCGTCAATATACGCCGCAGCTACTTCCCATCCACAGTGAGGCCAGAGACATGCAAGATTGATCTACACGTCTTCAGCGACGCCTCCGAAGTAGCCTATGGATCGGTGGCCTACTTGCGTGCCCAAGAGAAGGGAGGAAAGATACACACTGCCTTCATCCTGGCCCGCTCAAGAATAGGCCCATGAAAGCAACAATCTATCCCACGTCTAGAGCTCTGCGCAGCCCTAGCAGGAGCGCATCTAGCCACGTTAATTCAACGTGAACTCACCATTCCGGTGCACAGAACAATCTTGTGGTCAGATTCCACGACAGTACTCACATGGATCAAGTCTGATTCATGCAGATACAAAGTCTTCGTGGGAGTCAGAGTCACCGAGATTCAAGAGTTAACAGAAGCAGCGAGCTGGCGGTATGTGGACACCAAACACAACCCAGCTGACGTCATCACCCAGGGAATGTCTCTGGATGACCTCACCCGTCGCAACATCTACAGTGACGGACCAGAATTCCTCAAGCTCCCGGAAGGAGAGTGGCCTACGCCCACCCCACGGGAAGCAAGTAACGAGGAGGCTGAGAACAAGAAACCTATGTTCTGTGGACTGAGCACAGTCGCCTCCACAGACCCCAACATAGATGACTGCATTACCCTAGAGAGTGCGCAGCAGAGGACATTCCTGTGGCACCACCCAGAGATTCAGTCCACCACTGACATGTCAGCAGCTGACTACGAAGAAGCAGAACTTCTTCTACTACAACGAGCCCAGAGAGACTCGTTCCCGATGAGCTAGACTGTCTACAGGGAGGAAAACCCGTCCCATCAGACAGCAGACTGCTCCACCTGGCACCCGAGAGTGACGCCCATAATCTCATCAGAGTGGGTGGTCGCCTGCGGAGAGCCCCCGATCTACCGGATGACATTAAGTACCCGATAGTCTTGAACAGCCGACACAAGGTCACAGAGCTGATCATAAAGAAATACGACGAGGATGTACACCACGCAGGAGCAGAGAGAGTCTTCGCGGAGATCAGACGTCGCTATTGGATACTTCAAGGAAGAGAAGCGGTGCGACGCTTCCAGCGAACCTGTCTAGACTGCCGAAAGTGGCGCGCGCAGCCCAGCATACCACGGATGGCTGACTTACCCCCCTGTCGCCTCCGACTCGGCGACAAGCCATTCCACTCCACAGGCATGGACTGTTTTGGCCCGTTGTATATAAAGAGAGGAAGAGGAACCGAGAAGCGGTGGGGTATTGTATTCAAATGCATGACCACCAGAGCGATACATATCGAGCTCCTTCCGACCATGAGCACAGACTCATTCCTTATGGCCTTCCGAAGATTCACATCACGGAAAGGAAAACCGTCTACATTGTTGTCTGATCACGGGACAAACTTCAAAGGCGGAGAAAGAGAGCTGAGAGAGAGCTTCCAAGCTATGGGCCCAGAACTTAAGACCCACCTCGCTCCATCCCAGATTGACTTCCAGTTTAATCCCCCGAACGCACCCCACTTCGGTGGAACCTGGGAACGAGAAGTACGTTCTATAAAGACAGCCCTGTACGCCGTGCTTGGGGCCCAGACTGTGGCGGAGGAAGTCCTAATGACAGTCCTCACGGAGATCGAGGGAGTATTGAACTCAAAGCCCCTCGGTTACGTCTCCAGTGATGTAGCAGATGTCGACCCAGTCACCCCCAACACACTCTTAATGGGGCGGCTGGACCCCGCGCTACCCCAGACAATGTACAGGCCTGAAGAAGCGAACGGCCGAAGAATGTGGAGGTACAGTCAAGTACTAGCTGACAAGTTTTGGAGCAGCTTCCTACTCCACTTCCTACCGTCTCTACAGACCCGCCAGAAGTGGGTAAAAGAGAGAGACAATTTGACAGAAGGAACAGTCGTCATGATTATCGACCAGTCACTACCCAGAGCTATGTGGCCGGCTGGCCGCGTAAGCAAAGTGATCACCGGTGCCGATGGCAAGGTCCGAGCAGCTGAAGTACTCGTCCAAGGGCGCACTTACACACGACCCGTGGCGAGGCTAATAGAACTGCCCCGACTCCCAGATACTATCGATGATGACCATGACCCCATGACTTTGTGAGTCGACTGACCCTTACAGCGGACCTTGAGTGGTAGACAGTGCGGTTAATCTGTCTCTGCTTAGCTAATTAGGTGGGACTAATTAGGGGGCGGCTGTTGTGAAGGATCAGATTAAACCGAATATATATATTTATTTATATATATATATTTAAATAGTATTTGTATATCGTTTGATATCCCCTGTATATTCCTTGTACAATATGCACTGAATATCCCTTTAGTCTACTAAACAGCCCATAATAGTTTCATTCTACCATTGGACGAGAACCTGGCGCCAGCAGCCATACCCCTAGGTTCAAGTTCAATCGTGCCGCCCAACATGTCGTGGCAAGCCCGGTTCCGCGTAGGAATACGTCTGGCGAAATACGAATGGTACTATTTGTTCATAGCGCATATATATATGGCGCAAGTAAAGTAGAACTTTTTTTTTGTCCATTAGTTCTTTACCCTCCAACCGAGTAACAGACGCGAAGCCTCACCCACGACGCACGTGTGGTGCAGTAGGGCCTACTTGGCCTCAGAATAGGCATTGAGATATCGTGTGGATTAATAGTTGAATTGTCATAGTTTGGCACTATACCGTCGAGTTGGACGTATTTCTATTAAGCTAATAATAGTCTATTATGTATGGTGCATCGTTCGGTTAGAGTTATAAAGTTATCAGTACCCCCATCGTTCCTGACGTTATCTGGAGTCTTAACCAGGCTGGGCAGACCACTAGTGGTGCTTGCATCCGAGGAGCTCCGGGCCAGGACGAGCGGACCTGTACATTGGATTACTCTACCCGGACGACGGCGAGCCTTCCACGGCTTGGATTATGCTTTGGGTGCTTTGATTATTCCATGGATAACGGCCAACACTGATGAGTGTTGGAACTACCCCCCGGACAGGAGTCAAGGTGAGACGGCGCTCTACACCAGTGAGGTCGCCTCACGTCTCTCCGTTGTGGACCGGCAGCTACCGTCCACCAGAGGGTCCAGCTGTATTCATCTGCGGACCGAGGTTCTGTGGGCACCGTGTTCAAGACTTTGAATTCTCCCAAGAAATCGTCGGCCAGATGGGATACCGCCAGCGGCTTCTCTAACCCCCCCCTCCTACTGTCTTACAACCAGCGGGACCCCCCCCCCCCCTTAGTGTATCCAGCTATAATCATTTAAGTACCATCGCTATAGTTCCCTAAAGAAACGGGTTGTATACTTACTCCCTGCGTAACCAGAGATTGGACATTCAATGTTGATTTACCTACGAATACTCATTTGCCATACAAGTGCATTTCAAATCATAAGTGTAAACAAGTGAATGTTGTATATACCTTTTGCTATATTAAATATTCGATTTGTACATTTGTGTGGACTTCGTTTCATCAGGTGGGAAAGTGTTCATCATATCTATATCATGTACTGGATGGCCAGAAGTTAAAGTACAAGAGGTAGTGGTTTAATAATACCATACTTAACAATACAGTCAGGGAATTGTACCCCTCAGTTACAGACGCCTAAACTCGTCCTTTGGCAACTAAAGTGTTAAGAACAATACAACAGTAAATAAATAATTTTAAGTAAAGTGCAAGACAGGACATAACAGTGAGACAACAATAAGACTGTGAAAGTGCGGTGGTTGGGGACATGGATACAGTGCAACACAAAGTTCAAGTCCAGAAGTCCAGCCCTAGCAGCTCGCCATAGAGGGGGGGGGGAGCAGGGGGACACCTGACTCGTTTACCAGGTGAGCTGCTGAGGGGAAGAAACTCAGTCTGTGGCGGGACTTTAGTGTCTTGGGCAGCCGTAGCCACCTGCCGTGGGGGAGCATGTTGAAGAGGTTGTGACCTGGAGTGGTCCGCAGCATTTTCCCATTAATTTGTTCTAAGGCTAGCTTGCAGTTGGATGTGTGGTGGTCGGTGTGGCCCTAGATCCATTTATCCATGTCCCTAGATCCATTTATCCATGTCCCTAGATCCATTTATCCATGCCTTTCTCTAATTCTCACCTCTGTGTCTGAAGCCAATAGTGGTCAAGATCTATTTCTGAGGCCTGGCCATCTGTTTGGTCAAGTCACAGGCCGAGGACTGCTAAGACAGCAGGTTTCACTGACCAAAGGTTCTGCAATATATAATATCTGTGCAATGATCTATTTATCCATTTATCTATTGTAAGAGTGCATAGACAAATATCTACAAATGTGTGTACCATTACAAAGTGTGCTATTATACTGTATTAAAACAAGCAAGTGCCTATGTGTAGGAATGTCACCATGACCCCAGTCTGTCCTTCAGAACTAAAGCCAGGAGACAAAACTGTAATTCTAGATCCTTGCTATTTTAACTGTTACCTTGTTTAGTCGTTTTGTTAGCCCTGAATCATGCTGCTAAATTGGAAGAGAGCCACGTACCTCATTCGCTCAGAAGTATAAAATGTCTGTGATGGGAGAAGCTGCATCCACTTCCTGCTGAGCCCCGGCTAGTAGTGACCTGTGTCCACTCACAGCTGTTTGTGTGTATACTCTGTAATATTGAATATTCACTCTGTAATAAATCTTTGACATTTCTAAACCCTCTTCTATCGTCCTTCAAGGTCAATTTAACGAACGCGACATCGGTCATACGGTTTGGGCTAGCAACTTCCTCAATTACACATGTGTAGACGTTAGTCACAGGAAATGTCCTGAGAATCTGAATAACAGTCTATGATGAGTGTGTGTGTGTGGGGGGGGGGGGGGGGGGTCCCAGTATAAAAGGACATAGACCTCCCAGTATCAAAGTTGTAGAATATGGTTATAGTTGGATATACAGTATATATTTTCAATACAATACAGTTTGTTGTATTGTTTCCAGGACACAGCATTAGTCATTGGGGGGGGGGGGGGGTGCAGAACCTCTGGCTCCCCATCAACTACCGAATCCCCTACAAGATCCTCCTCCTCACCTACAAAACCATGCCTGGGTTGGACCCTTCCTACCTGACCCACCTACTCCACCCCTACACTCCAGCACGAGGCCTCCGCTCCTCCAACTCTGACCTTCTCACCATCCCCCGCACCAGGCGTTCCACACTGGGAGACCGAGCTTTCTCTGTAGCTGCCCCCAGGCTGTGGAACTCCCTCTCCCCCTCCATCCGAGGCTCTGACACCATCAACCTCTTCAAAACCCACCTAAAAGCCCACCTGTTCACACTTGCCTTCACGCAACACGGCCCTGCTCCCAAGTAGCCCACCCCCTGACTCTTTTCTTTTAAGCCACAGATCCCGTTGTTTTTGTTTTTGTTAATTTTCTTGTTACCGTTTCGTCAAATTGGACAGCACCTTGCTTCCTTTTTTATCTTATTTGTTTAATTTTTTCCTGTTGTTGTTACTATACATAATATATTCATATTTTAATTTTGTTTTTATTTTATATAGCTTCTCTCTCTTTGTACAGTGTCATTGAGTCTGAGAAAGGCACTAATTCTCTATTTAAATCCAATGTATTATTATTATTATTATTATTATTATTATAGAGATTAGCACTCTTCTGTTACCATAACCAAAGCATAACCAGCATTACACCACAGTTCACTGTGTGTAGACCATGACCAAAAAACACGGGCAAAATCAGCCAGCAAAGATGGAGGGTTTGGATTAGAAGGAGAATTCGGACAAAACTAAGACAGAAATGTGTTGTGCGACAAAGGAGAATGTGAAACAGGCCATGCAAGGCCTAAAAATTTAAATACACAGAATAAATCTCAAAATCGATTTCACAAATTGCAAACTGCAATTTAGCAAGCATCCAAACCAGATATTTGCGGTCATAAAACCCTGCAACATAATACTGAAATGGTTTATGGCTGCGTTGGTGACAGGAACATTTCTGACACAGCAGGCCCCCGGTGGACAATATTTATTCAGCAGTAAACTAATAGTCTTGGCATTTATGATCGCGCAATACTGCCAACATGGTGGTATATCACAGGCTCACCCCCCGCTGGGCTTTCACTAACAACCCCTATTCTGAACTGCAACACAGGGACCAAGGAAATACTCAGAAGCTGGATCAGATAGATGTCCTCTAATTAATACCTTTGCTTAATTAAATCCTTTCATTAGGGGGGGGGGGGGGGGGGGGGCGACAGTGGCTCAGGAGGTAGAGCAGTCGTCTGATAGGTAATAGGAAGGTTCCCGGTTAAATTCCGCCTTCTCCAGAAGTGTCAAAGTGTCGTTGAGCAAGACACTCAGCCCCTAACTGCTCCCGATGAGCAGGTTGACACCTTGCATGGTCGCCTCCGCCGTCGGTGTGTGATGGATGAATGTGAGGCATGATGTACTGCTTTGGATAAAAACGCTATATATAAATGCAGTCCATCTACCATTTACGGTAAGTATCATGTCACGTTCAGCCGACATAATCATATCATAATTCACATAGCATCAAGTGAATTGTCAGGTCATTCATCCCTGGTCACAAGAAGACAGTTCCATTGGTATTTGTTTGTATACAAAGCCATCCTAGGGCAGCTACCCACTTACATAAGGACTTTACTCATTCAACCAAGAGGTGGACATTGCAATCTGAGATCACAGAAGTATTATCTCATATCATGTTCCCACTGTCAGAACTGAATTTGGGAAACAGCATGCAGCTCCACTCTCTTGAAGCCTATTACAAAATTATTTGAAGCTAGATTCCCTCATTGGAATTGATCATTTTAAAGACACCTTCTTGCCATGGAGTTGCTTGTGTTTTTAACTGTGTCTTTTTCACTGAAATGTGAAGACAAATTCTCTTTTCTTAATAGGCTTTTACTATCTTTTTTTTTTACTGTGTTTGTTTTAATGTTCTATAAGCAAAGCGTCCTGTATGCTGCCTGCTTGGCAAGAGCCCACTTGAAAACAAAATGGAAATCTCAATGTGGTTACCCTGGTTAAATAAAGGATGAATAATACTTTTTATTTTATTTTATATGTATTCAACTGGTAACTTATATCCCTGAGTTCAATCACTGAGCTCTACTTGCAGTCTTCTGGAGGGGGGGGGGGGGTAGTGGGGGTTGAGAGAACATCAGACTTTATTACAAAACCAGGGGTGTAAAGTACTTGAGTAATTGTACTTCGTTAATACTTAAGTACTGTTTTGGGGGATTTGTACTTCACTATTAGTATTATTAGGTTTGTATACTTTGTACTTTTACTCAATTACATTTCAGAGAAAAAAAAACATACTTTTTACTCCTTACATTTAAAATGTAGTAGGACAAAATAGTGGGGGCTTCAGAGGGGGTTGCCTCTGGCTTGGCCGGCCGTCATACCGGCTCAATTGGCAGAGTCAGCGGGAGGGAAGCCGGTGGGGTGGTATTCTGGTCGTTGTAAACAGCGACTCCTACAGGTCGGTCAGGGCGCCTGCACAGCGAGGAAGGGAGATGGTGAGGGTAGTGTGACCTCCCACACGTTACACTTCACCAATGAGAGTCCGCGCTGGCAGGTGAAAAGATGCTGCTGGCTGTCTCCTATGTCTTGGAGGAAGCATCTGATAGACTTCAGGGCTCCCTAGACCAACCAGTGGGGGGCACATGCGAGCAACAACCAGGAAGGGGAGGGGGGAATTGGCATAATGACTAAATCGGGATGGGAGAAAAACACAGAAAAACAGGAGGAGAAAAAGTGGATACAAAAAAAAACACGCCTGATGGCTGCTTGTGTCACATCCCGCCTGACTTTTCTCACTTCCCTCCGCCTTCTCTTTTTTTTATCTACTTTTTTCTCCCATTTTCTATTTTTCTCCCATCCCAATTTCGTATCGTCCAATTCTACCCCCCCCTGTCTCGAACGCTGTTAGGCCATGCCTCCCACAAGCCGGCTGCAATGTGGACGAAGCCTTACATCACGTGTCCCGTCCGGTACTCGAGGAAGCAGCCGTCGCATCTTTTCACCTGCACAGCGCGATCTCTCAGCGTCGGGGGTCTGCGTGGGAGGGACACGCCGCCCCCGTCGCTTCCTGATTTTGCTGCGCAGGCAACGTCCGATCCCCACCCATCAGCTTCCCACCCCCTAATACTGCCAATTGTATTAGTATGAACGACCAGCCAAGCTGATAGCAATGCGGAGAGCTGGGCTCGAACCCAGCGTCTCCTGCATTGGTGGCGAGCGCCTTGCCCACTACACCACCTAGTCGCCGTTTCCCTCCGCCTTCTCATGGACAGTTCCCCTCTCATCATCTTCCATTCACTCATGGACAGTTCCCTCTACCTCCACCTGCTGGACAATCCCCTTTATTACATCCTGGACTCCTGATTAATTTATGTATTGTCATCTTGTCTAGTCTTCCTGCCTATGTTCATTTGTGTTCCCTTGTCTGGTTTTGTTGTCCTGTCTGGTTTAAGTTAGTTCTTGTCTTGTTTAGTGTTATGTCTCCAGTGTGTTAGTGTATTTGTTATCAGTCTTGTATTGTATTAGTGTCACTTTAGTTTGTCAGTCTGTTCCCCCTTCCAGGTGTGTCTCATTTGCAATCAGCCCTCATGTGTCAATTAACCTGTGTGTATATATGTCAGTCTGCCCCTGTCTTCCGTGCGCGTTCATTGTTTACTCTTCGGTACCTGTTCATTGTCTCCTGTTTTCTGTATCGTGTTCGTTGTTCCTGCTATGCCTTGTTCCTTCACTCCGCCTGCCATGCCATGTTTGTTCACCCCGTCTAGTAAGTCTTGTACCAGTTTATGTTAGGTTTGTTCGTGTCTTCCCCTAGTTTAGGTGTTTCCCTCTTCCAGTTTTAACTGAGAGGTTTTTGTTTCGTGTTGAAGTTCGTTGTTTGTAGTGTTTCAGTTTTGTGTTTAAGTAAAGATTCCTTTATCACTACCCACCTTGTTCTGCCTGCTTCCTCACTCCTGTCTGCACATGGATCCTACCACCAATTCCACCATGTCAAACCATGACAGCTTGAGGTGCACCTGGGAAATACATTCCAATCCTATATCTATTCTAAACAATAGCTGTCGAACCCTCCTGATAAAACCACTTAGAGCATCAGGTGCCGTTGTAAAGCATTTGAACTCTCGGAAGTCCTCTGGTATTTACGGGAAAGGCATGTTTTGCATTAAGGCCTCCTTTCGAATGGAAACAGATGAGTTTGCAAGGAAACAAATCAAATTACAGTGAAACAGTGAAAGCATTGCGATGATATTTTTGAATGGTATCCAAGGGAATGACATGGCATTACTTATTTTTATTTGTAATAAAAAAAGAAAAGGAGGTAAACTAAACCTCATGACAGATTACAGTAACAACAATAATTCTGTTTTCCCTCCTTAGCCTTACAGCTGTGGGCTATATGACCAACTTGAAAAACATTTTATTAGCAATCTAATGTTAATGGGATGTAATTATGATGGCTTAATACATCAATAAACACATTTGATGTAAAGCATTAAACAAGAAACTCGGACCTGGCACCTGGGATTACGTCATGCCCATTAATTTCTGGAAATGCTATACTGTAGTTTGCTCAATAAATCTTTGGAAACCAAGAGGAGGAACAGAATTACTAAATTGTTGTTGTTGTTGTTGTTGTTGGTGTTGATGATGTTGATGATGGTTTAACTCATTAAAGCTGAGGTGCCTGAGATGGAGAGAGGGCTGTCACTAAATGATGAAGGTCACGGAGAGGAGCGTAAAGGAAGGACATGTCTTATCAATGCAACGAACAGAGGATGAATAAAATAAATACAGGCAGGCTAAACTCTATAACTAACTATTATAACATGCCTGCGTGCAGAGAAGATGTACTCAGGGATAGTAGATGTTTATCCAACCACTGGGGGAGGAGAAGGAGGAGGAGGAGGAGGAGGAGAAGGAGGAGGAGGAGGAGGAGGAGGAGGAGGAGGAGGAGGAGGAGGAGGAGGAGGAGGAGGAGGAGGAGGAGGAGGGGTGGTCCTGTTGGTTTGAGGAGGACAGGCTTTGATGTGTGGAAAAACCATTTAGCGATAAAGAGATTTATATGAGGCTAAGTGTAACCTAAATGTTAACAGTTAACCGTTAAACGTTAACCACGGCCCTGGAGATATTACTGTAACTGCTAACTGCATTTTGAATGTCCCCCCCTTAGATAATGAATCATACTAGATGAGTACTTAGTATGCACCACACTGTTAGAGAGAGAGAGAGAGAGAGAGAGAGAGAGAGAGAGAGAGAGAGAGAGAGAGAGAGCGAGAGAGACAGAGAGTAGAGCGAGAGTGAGAGTAGAGAGAGAGAGAGAGAGAGAGAGAGAGAGAGAGAGAGAGAGAGAGAGAGAGAGAGAGCGAGAGAGACAGAGAGTAGAGCGAGAGTGAGAGTAGAGAGAGAGAGAGAGTACATTACATTTACATTTAGTAATTTAGCTGATGCTTTTATCCAAAGCGACTTACAAGTTCTGTACGTCAAGTCATCAGGAAGGGCACAACTCTATCAGCTGAGTAACAATGTTCATCAAAGTGTTGAGTGCTACAGTGTAGGTTAGTATATTAGGACAAGTGCATGACAGTAAGGTTAGTTAGGGTTAGATATATATATATATATATATTTTTTTTTTCAGATAATGGTTGAAGAAGTGCGAGTAGAGAGAGTAGAGCGAGAGAGAGTAGAGATAGTAGAGAGATAGAGAGATAGATAGAGTAGAGAGATAGAGATAGATAGAGAGAGATAGAGTAGAGAGAGAGTAGAGTGAGAGAGATAGAGTAGAGAGAGAGAGTAGAGCGAGAGAGCGAGAGGAGAGAGAGAGGAGAGAGAGAGAGAGAGAGAGAGAGAGAGAGAGAGAGAGGGAGAGAGAGAGAGAGAGAGAGAGAGAGTAGAGAGAGAGAGAGAGAGAGAGAGAGAGAGAGAGAGAGAGAGAGAGTAGAGAAAGAGAGAGAGAGAGTAGAGAGAGAGAGAGAGTAGAGAGAGAGAGTGAAGGGATGTGCTGCTGCAGGGACTTGTGCTGGTACTCCAAATCCATCACAGGAGGAATGTTCTGCAACACTAACAACATGTCCTCCCCTGCTCTCACCATGATAACTCAAGAGCTTTCTGAGGGACGGGCCATGGAAGTCACCCCACGCACATCAGTTTAACCTCCTGACCCCCGTCTCCCCTCCTCTCCCTCTTCCTCGCTGTGTGACAATGAACCTCAACGCTTTTGACCTAAACCCACCTAGACAACGGCTCCTCTCGGTTCGGCCAAACAATAGCTTGAGTCTCACATCTAGAGAGCCAATGTCACCAACCCCCACCCCCCCCCACCCCTAACCCCCACCCCTCTCTACCCACAAGAGAGCTGGATCTCCTTCTCCGCCTCGGTGTTCTCCTTCTCCGCCTCGCCTCCATGCATGTTCTCCCAGAAGGCCACTGGAAAACACTCCTATCAGCAAATCTTTAACCGACATGTACTTTGTACTATTGTGTTTCACTATTAAATCCATATTGATCATGAAGATCTGTCAACGATCATAATTAATGAATCAGGTTCCACCGCACTCCGCATCTGATCTACAATTTGGGGAATATTCAAAGGTGGAACTACGTGGAACGGGAATATTATGGGAAATAATGGCACTATATGGGAATTAATGGGACTATTATGGGAGTTACAGTAAATGGGGATATTTTTTTTACGAAAACATGACACGAGGCCCAGTATCTTATTATGTGCATTTCCCCAAAACACAAGTTCACTATTATTGTGGGGGCGACAGTGGCTCAGGAGGTAGAGCGGTCGTTTGGTAATCAGAAGGTTCCCGGTTAAATTCCAGCTCCTACCGACAGTATTGTCCTTGAACCCTACCTGCTCCCGGTGAGAAGGTCGGCACCTTGCATGGTCGCCTCCGCCGTCGGTGGTGTGAGTGAGTGGGTGAGTGTGAGGCATGAGTTGTAAAGCGCTTTGGATAAAAGCGCTATATAAATGTAGTCCATTTACCAATGCAGTCCATTTATACGACTTTTTTATTTTTTTTTATTCCTTAGACCCTAATCTTATCCCAGATATATATATATACTGTATATATATATATATACATAAAATGCTTTGGAAAGGCTTTCTCTCCAGCACTGAACCCATCAGAATAATGTGGGACTTTTATCTCCATGGTGACAGTGGAGATAGCACGCTGGGAGACTTTATAACAGAGGCAACACAAAAAAGACGGAGTGTGATACGGCGTGGCCATTCCTCACTGCCTCTGGTTGATGGATGAGGCCGGTAGCTGGAGGTGGGTAACCATAACAAAGAGAAGCAACCACAGCAGGCCGTCGCCATCGTCTCACTCCACCACTTGATCTCCGCTCTCGCTTGGCGTAAACATCGGGCTTAAATCTGACATACGATGATCGTTAAGCTTGGCACGGCCACTAAAACTCCCTTCCTAAGCCATTGGACTCTTGTGACCTTTTCTACTGTGTGTGGGAGTCACCAGCCGTCCTCATAGATACCCTATAGGGAGTGGTTACGTCATTGCTGTTTCCCGCACGGTCCACCCAACTTGAAATAGCAATTTACTCTGGCGGCTGGGTGGCGCAGCGGACAATGTGCTCGTCACCAACGCAAGACACACTGCAGGTATCGAATCCAGCTGTCAGCGTTGCTTCTGGCTTGGCCGGCCGTCATAGTCAAGTCAAGTCAAGTCAAGAGTTTTATTTGTCACGGCATACATACAATGAATTGCGGGTGGTCGTGCCCGCAACGATGTGCAATAACATATAATAGAATCAACATTGTGCAATAAACAAGTAACATTGTGCAATAAACAAGTAACATATTAGGGCATATTGGTATATGTACATAAGTTATTTACAGAGTATGGAGGACATGCTAGGTCCTTTGGTAGTGTCTTTCTGTACATGCTAATTTATACAATCTCCGGTTATACTATACTATTTTTTAAAGTGACCTTTCCTTAGTGGCCATAAGTGTGGGCGTGTGCAGCATGAGTGTGTGCTTGCTCATGTTAAAGTGGCTGCTAGTGTGTGAGCATGTACAGTGTGTGTGTCGTGTGTGTGCTCATGTGTGCTTGTGTGTGGAGAGTTCAGTGTTCAAGGCTCTGATGGCCTGGGGGAAGAAGCTGAGCCGAAGCCTCTCTGTCCTAGTAGCTGGTGTTCGCAGGCGTCTGCCTGACCTCAGCAGCATGAACAGGCTGTTGTTGGGGTGGTGTGGGTCTTTCGTTATTCTGCAGGCTCTGGATTTGCACCTCTTGTTGTATAGAACCTGCAGGGGTGGTAGTGCAATACCCATGGTACGCTCGGCTGAGCGCACCACTCTCTGTAGGGCCTTCTTGTCCTGTGCCGTGCTGTTTCCATACCAGGCAGTGATGTTTCCAGTCAAGATGCTCTCTACAGCTCCGGAGTAGAAGGACTGGAGTATCTTCCCAGATACTCTGAACTTCCTTAACTGTCTCAGGTGGTAGAGGCGTTGCTTCGCCTTTTTTACGACTGAGTCTATGTGTGTTGTCCATGTCATCCTCTGCGATGTGGACCCCCAGGTACTTAAAGCTGCTCACCCTGTCCACGGTAGCCCCGTTTATCCTCAGTGGTGTGTGTGTCTCCTGCTGTCCTCTCCTATAATCCACGATCAGCTCCTTGTTCAGGAGCAGGCTGTTGTCCTGGCACCAGCGTTCCAGTACCTCAACCTCCTCCCGGTAGGCCTTCTCGTCGTTGTCCGAGATCAGCCCCACCACCACTGTGTCGTCCGCAAACTTCACTATGGAGTTGGAGCTGAACTTGGCCACACAGTCATGTGTGTATAGTGAGTACAGTAGGGGGCTCAGAACACAGCCCTGGGGGGACCCGATGCTCAGGGTGATGGTGTTGGCGGTCTGACCCCCCACCCTGACCGCCTGGGGCCTTTCACTCAGAAAGTCCAGTATCCAGGCGCTCAGAGCGGAGCTCAGACCCAGCTCGATCAGCTTGTCCACCAGTCTGGTGGGGACTATGGTGTTGAACGCTGAGCTGTAGTCAATGAACAACAGTCTCACATAGCCCCCCTTCTGACGGTCCAGGTGAGAGAGGGTGCTGTGCAGTACTTGGGAGACCGCATCGTCAGTGGACCTGTTTGGCCTGTATGCAAATTGCATAGGGTCCATATCACTGGGGAGGGAGGCACAAATGTGATCCTTGACCAGCCTCTCGAAACATTTCATGGCCACAGAGGTGAGTGCCACCGGTCTGTAGTCATTGAGACCTGCTGGGGAGGGTTTCTTTGGTACCGGGATAATGGTGGACATCTTGAAGCAGGCAGGGACCACTGACTCCTTCAGGGATCGATTAAATATGGGGCTAGCTGGTTAGCACAGGACTGACTCGATTGGCAGTCAGCGGGAGGGAAGCCGGTGGGTGGGTCTGGGTCGTTGTGGACAGCAACTCCTACAGTTCGGTCGGGGCGCCTGCACAGCGAGGGAAGGATCTATGAGAGGTAGTGTGACCTTCCACACGTTACACTCTCCCAGTGAGAGTCCGCGCTGCCAGGTGAAAAGAAGCGGTGGGCTGGCTACACATGTGTCGGAGGAAGCATGTGATAGTCTCCGCCCTCCCAGACCGACGGTAGGGGGTAGAGTGCGCAACGACCAAGAAGGGGATTGGGAATTGGCATAACAACTAACATTGGGAGGGGAGAAAAACAGAAAAAAGAAGGGGGAAAAAGATAATTAAAAGAAATATATATTTGCAATGTACTCTCAATGGACACATTTCTAAATCGTCTCGTTTAAAACAAATAAAGCATGAACATTGTTGGCATGGTATACCTTTCTGTGTGTATTCATCCACAATCTATAGCTCAACTCAACATGAAAGAATTCACAATTAATCGTAAAAGTAGCAAGATAACAACATTTATGTTTTCGTTGACTGAGAAACTACACAATGGCCGTGACATGTATTAGGCGACAGCACTGAACAGGTAAGTGTAGTTATTTTCTAACAACAAATTAAACAACCTTTTAACTAACTTTATTTCAACCAAAAATGCTTAAACAATAATGTTAGTGATAGTCTAGAAGGGAACACATTTTTTGCAAAAATGGAAAGCTTGTCAATGTTCATGAGGCAGAATTATTACAATAGCCGATAATACATTTTCCCAATGATAAATCCCTGTACGGGTGGACCGCGCGGGGAAACTAAAGTGACATCAGACTACACCTCCATATATACCCTACCCTAGATACCCACACGCTTCAGTATCTATGTCCACTCCTTGAATACATTTAGACAGATTCTATAATCTATACTCAATGTATACCTACCTACTTTAACTGTCTACAACTGCCCTACACTGTAATCATAGTAATCATAATAATCATAACTACCTACCTCATACTATAGTTTACCCTGTATATATGTCTGTACATATAATCCTTTTACATATCTGTAGATACTATATCTATATCTTGTATGTACACATTACTTTTTTTTTATTATGTTTTTGGTAGATTTGTATTTGTTTATTGGACAAGTCCGGCAGAGAGGAAGGATGGGAGAGAGATATGGGGGAAGACATTCGGCAAAGGTCGCTGGGTCAGCGAGTCGAACCCGGGGACGGCCGGGTTGCACTACAGTGCGTTGTGTGGTGCGCCAACCTGGCGCCCCCCTATGTACACATTCCTTCCTACTCTTACTAGTTATGCTGCTGGCCAGTATAACTTACTACCATACTGTCTTTACACCTGTATCACTGTACATATTAATAGTACAACTCTGTACATATATCTGATTAGCAGTTTAGCACTATTACTCAGTAGTACTAATTTATATCATTTATATCCAGTTTAATCACCTGTACATTGTATATTACTATTGCACTTTACTGTTACATTTGCACTCTGATTGGATGCCAAACGTCTTTTCGTTGTACTGTACTTGTGCTGTATAATGACAATACATTTAGAATCTAATCTAATTTCCGGTGAAGTGGCCATTTTACAAGCTCTCCCCCAGTGGCATATCGAAAGGAAACAGATGAGCGGTCTTTTCTTTGACGGGACCTCTTCACGGCCTAACATCTCAGAGAATAACACAGATGGATTCAAGTGATGTCATTACTCATCTCAGGGTCAGGGATCCGGCTTATGATGAGTTCTTCTGTCATATATTGATGAGTTATGTCATCAATTATAATTATGTGTGCGTATAGGCAGTTTTACGGGAATTATGTTGTGAGTGGGAACAGTCTGGACCCAATAGAATTCCCAAGTCAGTCATCGCATTAGCAAACATTGCAACAGAAAGTTATTGATGTAGTGGCTGGGTGGCGTAGCGGAGATTGCGCTCGTCACCAATGCAAGAGACTCCGGTATCGAATCCCAGTCTCAGCATTGCCTTCGGCTTGGGCCGGCCGTCGTACTGGCTCATTTGGCAGAGTCAGCGGGTGGAAGTCGATGGGTGGGGATTGGACGTTGTGGACAGCGATTCCTACAGGTCGGTTGGGAGACACCTGCACAGCAGAGACAGGAAGTGGCGAGGGTAGTGTGAGCCTCCCATGCGTTACACCTCGCCAATGAGAGTCCGCGCTGGCAGGCGAAAAGATGTGACAGGCTGCCTCCTTGTGTACCGGAGGGGACACGTGATGCAAGGCTTCTATCCTCTCTACAACCGACCAGTGGGGGGCATAGTCGAGCAACGTTCAAGACAGGTGAGGGGAGTTGTACACACGAAATTGGGATGGGAGAAAAATAAGGATAAAAAATGGATAAAAAAAATATTTCACTTTGAAACAGCACTGATGAATTGTGTCATATTGTTTTGGAGAGTTTGAAAAAGCAACATCTCATTGTGCTTCAGTAATGGAGACTATAACATAACTATATAACAGGGTATGCACTAACTGTGGTCAAATGTCTGTGGTACAAGGACACACAGTTGTATTGATGCAAAGCATTCCCACATGGTTTGAACAGGTCTTTCACTAAGTGCCATGCCTGTGGGCCACCACTAGGGGCAGAGTGGCTAACCATTGTGGTGGAACCGGACTCATCAATCATGCTCGTAGACCAGACCTGGGCATTGTACGGCCCACGGGCCAAATACGGCCCGCGGGATGATTCTGACCGGCCCGCAAAAGATTACATCATAATTAATTTTATTTATTTTTACATTTTTTATTTTCATGTCAACGTTCACACGCACAATATACGCTTACCTAGGATTTGACTTGATTCAACAACAAAGCAGTCGGGGCAATGGCAAGCCAAAAACGGTCAAAAGGGTGGTTATTTGAAGTTTGGATTGGACACAACTGAGGTAGGTAGATTACATTTTTAGAGACTAAAGTACAGAAAAAAGGTACCGTTGGGTACTGGTATCGATTATCGGTTCAAATGTGAACGGTACCCATCCCTAATGAGCACACAACTGCAGGGCAAGGTCATTTTTGCTCATGAAATGCATAGCCATGTGAAAGCCTTCATGACAAAGTTGCAATTAATTTCAAGGCAACTAGGCAACAACAATCTCGAACACATGAAAACCCTGAAAGAAGTCAAACCATCAGATGATCACCGGCACAGGTACTCATCCATGTTAGGAGAGGAGAACTGCATGATGAATTTTCAAGGCGTTTTCAAGATTTTAAAAAGGTTGAGGATGAAATACAGCTGGTTTCCTCTCCCTTTACCTGCAGTGTTGATAGTGCACCCACTGATGTTCAGCTTGAACTCATTGACCTGCAGTCTGATTCACTACTGAAAGAGCACTTTAAGTCAGCATCACTGCTAGAGTTCTACTCTGCTCTCAAGGAGGAGAACTTTCCAAACATGGGGAGACATGCTCAGTTGGTTCTCTTTGGATCCACCTACATATGTGAACAGACATTCTCAGTCATGAAGTTTACCAAATCCAGGTACAGATCCTCTCTCACTGATGAACATGTCAGCTGTGCTTCGCATCTCCACCTCAGACATTCAACCTGACTTTGATGGACTTGTTAAAGCTCAACAGAGACTGGATTTCTCACACTGAATGAAAAAAAAGAACTGAAGAACACTAAAATGTGGGAATATAACAAGTGAAATGGGACACTTGATCCTTTTCTTTTTTCTGCACAGTTAAAAAAAAGAACTGAAGAACACTAAAATGTGGAAATATAACAAGTGAAATGGGACACATGATCTTTTTTTTGCACAGTTCTGAAAACATTAAATGTAAAGTCAAAAAGGCTACAAAACTGGGACACTTTTCTTTACACAGTTACACAGTTCAGTGACATGTCTTGTTTATTTTAGCTACAAAGATGATGTGATGTCTTTAGAAATCTAATAAAATCCTTGTTTCAATAGTATATGAAACTCAAAATGCCCTTTGTTATTAATGTGACTGAAAATGATTATCATTTTTATTATTTATCATTTTGGAAATTCTATTTGAATAAATGATATTTTTGAAAGCTAACCTCACCTTTTAATTGCCAAATAATAATATACACTCTTACCAGCGGTCAAAACAATGCCATTTACAGCTTTTTATATAGAAATAAAATGTATATTATGCGTAATTGAGTTCGGAATTTTGGCCCGGCCCTCCAAAAATATTTTCAGTTGCTCATTTGCCCCCCCTGGGAAAAATAATTGCCCACCCCTGTCGTAGACGGATCTTCATGATCAATATAGGTTTAATTGTGAAAACACACAGTGCAATGTACATGGTTAAATTAGCTCTCATCCCGGCCAGCTAGGAGAACACTGAAAGTCCTTATGCAAATGACATGTCGTCAGCTTGTGACTGCAACTTGTTCTTGTTCGCGGATGACTCAGCCCTGCTGGTTTCTGACAAGAACAAGTTACAGGTCTAAAAAACCCTCAGCTCTGAACTCGGCAGAATCTGCACCTGGCTCGCTGATAACAAACTATCATTACACCTGGGTAAAACAGAGTCCATTCTCTTCGGATCAAATAACAAACTCAGCAAGGCCGACGGCTTCTCAGTTACAGTGGGTGACAATATTGTCACAATGAAAGATGAAATTACATACCTAAGTTCCATCCTAGAGGCAAATCTTTCCTGTGACAAAATGGCATCCAAGGTAATAAAAAAAGTCAACCAACGAACTAGATTCTTGTACCGGATCTCCTCTCTGGTAAACACGAATACCCTGAAGACTCTGGCAGGAGCACTCACTCAAGGGTACTACGACTATGCTTGCACCTCATGGTACCAAAGCACCTCAAAGGCGCTAAAACAAGATTACAAACATCACAAAACAAACTGGTCAGACTTCTACTTGACCTTACCCCTAGAACCCACCTCACCCCTGCCCACTTTGACAACCTAGGATGGCTTAGAGTAGACGACAGAGTACAGCAACTTGCAATGGGCCTGGTCTACAAGATACACTATACGACTAAGGTACCCATGTACATGTCAAAATACTTTCCAAAGGTCAGTGAATACCACGACCACAACACCAGAGGAAGCTCAACAAATCATGTTAAACCCAGATTCAGCTCAAACAAGGGACTAAACACGTTTCGCAATTATGCCACATCAATGTGGAATGCCCTACCCAAAGCTGTAAAGGAATGTGAATCCCTACCCACATTCAATTGAGCCGTACTGTATTGTACCCATTCTGCAATCTGTTAAATAAAGGAAAGAGACACTGATCTTAAGAGTAGAGAGCGGAGGGGGCTTGAACCCCATGGCTCTCACCAAGGTGTGAGATATTCCTCCATACCATGGCTGGCTGACTCACTGACTGACTGATAGAATGTATGAGAGAGTGAGTAGGGGTGGGACGATACATCGATCCAGATCGATATATCGATCTATTATCAATAATCAAATAGGATCGATGCAACGTAAAAAGATCGATTCATATTGCGATACTCTTATTTTGAAAATCATCAACAGCACACAACAGTAGCGTCTAAGACTCTAGAGTCTAGAGTGTCACTAGAGCAAGACTAGTGTGCCTATTCTGTGACCCAAAACATGTCCCTGCTGTTTTATTCTGCAACGGTCAAATGCGACAGGGCGACAGTGGCTCAGGAGGTAGAGCAGTCGTCTGACAATCCGGAGGTTCCCGGTTCGATTCCCGCTCCTCCTGGGCAGCGTGTCGATGTGTCCTTGAGCAAGACACTTAACCCCTAATTGCTCCCGATGAGCAGGTTGGCACCTTGCATGGTTGCCTCCGCCGTCGGTGTGTGAATGGGTAATATGTAAGTAACAAATTGTAAAGCGCTTTGGATAAAAGCGCTATATAAAAAAGCAGCCATTTACCATTTACCATCTAACCTGCTTTGCAATCCTCGCCACTCCATTATGCCCACGTCGCGTTAAAGATCGAAGATAACGTTACGTTAGCGTAAGCTAACAAGCTAACCCAGAGCCATAGGCAGAGAGAAGTGGGGACTGGGAAGCCTATTGTTTAATAACAGCGCAGCAGTGCTGCTTTTGCTTCCGCGTTTTCCCTGATTGGCTGCGCCATGCCCCGCGGCAGGCGCGGCAACCGCAGAGCGGAGCGGCAGAGCGGCAGAGCGGCAGAGCGAGCGGAGCGGCAGAGCTTGCGGAATTATGTAACCGTCCTAATCGGCCATGATTTTCATTCGGCGCTTCAGCTCACCTGGCAGAGCAGCGGTCCTGCGCTGTTAAGGAGCTGGTTAAGGTTAGAGTTTGTCTTAGAGACAGCCTATTTCCGCACTGCCGCTCTCCCGCGTTGCCGCGGTCACATGGTCAAATTGTCACATTCTTGCACTGCTGCGCTGTTAAAAAGCAACACGCGACTGGGAAGGAGGGTGCATTCTCGGGATAGCCCCACTAACAGGATCTGGCCGGTACTGCACCTTAATACAGCTCTGTGACAGTGAATAGACAATTAATATCGAAAAAAAATGAAAAACGAACCAAAAACAGTGAACAGGAGGTCCATTTGTATTAAAAACAATAGATTGTTTTTCATTTAAATGTCTGGAAGAGCTCAAAAATAAAAATGTCAAATGATATTTCCATTGCCTTTTTTGTTGTTGATTTAAATGTTACTGATTGTGTTAAATGGGCATATAATATCGTCTCATATCGATCGCAGGCACCTGAATCTAATCTAATCTAATCGTATCGTATCGTGGCAGACTGTGTGATATCGGATAATATCGTATCGTTGTCCAAAGAATGGATATCGTATCGTATCGTGATGAAACTGGTGATTCCCACCTCTAAGAGTGAGTTAGTTACATTACCAGTCTATGGCTATGTTCACACTGCAGATGAAGTGGCCCAAATCTGATTTATTTGCTTATATTATGTGACTCAACAGTGTGAACACTAACAGCACAAGTCACATGGAATCTGATCTTTTCAATTCTGATTTGGACCACTTTCATAATGTTGTCCTAAATCAGATACAGGTCAGATTTTTTGCAATGTGACCTCAGTCTGAACAGTCGTGCAACTTTCATGCGACTTTTACGTTACTCTAGATTAACATTTGTCACAGTCTTTTTACGTCCATCTTAGTTTATTGTTTTATTGTATTAGCGCATGCAGGTCAGTTCACACTGGAGTCTGATATTGGCCAAACAAAATAAATCTGATCTGAGCAATACATCTGAATTAGAGCACTAAGGCTTGCAGTGTGAACTATGAGGTGCTTCTCATCTAAGAAGAAAACAGTACACATTTATATGCTGTACTGTATTGCAGCAACTGAGTCAGCATATATGAAGCGAGACAGCCAGGTATTGTTATTCATTTCATGTTTGATTTCTGTGATTTTCATCAGCCTTATCTCGTTCTAAATAAGCGCAGGGCTAATTTTAGCAGAACGCAACAGAACTGTTGGGAAACAGCTTGGACCTGTGCCACGCGTCGTTCCGCTACGGCAATATGGATATTTTAACAACAGAAAACCCTTGATTCAACTTTCGAAGGGGGGGTATTAAATTAAACATAACAAATTGCAACATGTCTATGGTGAAAAAAAAATGTCCTTGTTTTTCCTCTCCGTTTAAAGCGCTAAATTTCCCTTGTAATTCAAGCCAAGTGGTGAGGGGGAAAAAAGTACTTCTTCGCTCAAACTCAATTCACAGACGGATATTAATAAACTCAAACATGCCTTCACTCAACGCAGACACTCTATCTTGGGTGTTTTCCTGGAGACAGGGGGACCCTCGAGTGGAACATTCGTCTTGAGGATACGCTTTGGAGTGGAATAAAAAAGTTTGGTGAATTTATTACTGCTTTGCCATTGGGCCTCACGGGGCAAAACACGGCGTGTGAAAAAGCATGGACGCACTGCCAGTCACGCACGCACGCACGCACGCACGCACGCACGCACGCACGCACGCACGCACGCACGCACGCACACACACACACACACACACACACACACACACACACACACACACACACACACACACACACACACACACAAACACACACACACACACACACACACAGTTACACAACCACATCTACCTTTCCAGTGCTATGTTCCGGGACGTCCTAACATGCATCCCGTTGCCTCATTCCCTAGAATTCTACCGACTTCTGACGGCATTTTCAGTAATGTGCACGGAGAGCTCGCCTAATGGTGAGGTCTCCTCTAATAAAAGACATCTGGAGAGCGACGTCTGTGATGCATATTAATCATTGCAAATTGCCTAATATTCCTGCCTCACTTTGCAAGTGCAATAAACAAGTTTTCCAGAGCCGCGTTTCATCACGGAATAATCTCCTCCCACTTAACGAGTGTTGTATGAATGCATTGTTTAAACTGGGAACTCATTAGGAGTAAATAGGATAATACGTCTGTTCTATATAGAAGACTTTGTATGCTCTGAAGGGATTCGTCATTTTAGTTGTATTATTTGTTATTTCAAAGTCTGGCCATGACAAAGTCCATACATTTTATACATTATTTTCTAATCTAATTCATTTCCTGCATTGTACTGGAAGCCCACTGAGCTTTCTTGGCTTTCCTGATCTTTCTTTTTGAGTTTTTCTCTACATCTGCAGTCATTCTAATTTTCCAAGGCAGAATGTTCATAGTGGAATCAGGACCAAAGTAGCCGGCCAAGAGAACAAACCCGTAAATCTGACCGGAGAGACTCCCAACTGGGGGGGGGGGGGGGGGTTGCTGAATCCTTCAGGCCGTGTCGTGGATAGATGGATAAGAACAGATACACAGCCACCGGAGAGGGCGACAATAAATGGGCGTTCGACAACAGCGATCACAGCTGCATTTCCCTTGTCGACAGCTGTTCAGAGAGGAGGAGCCGTAGAGAACCCCCTCGGGGAGTAGTGCACGGAGTATACGTTCAAAAATGCAATTTGGAATGCAGCCTCAGACGCAAGTAAACGTGGTGGAAACGGAATCCCAACCTGAGCATGACATAAGAGCAAAATGGTTGAACGGCAAGTTGAATGATCAGCTTGGAGGACGCTACTCAGGGGGGGGGGGGGGGGGTGGGTGAACAGATACATGCAACCCATATTGGTGCGTGGTGAGGATATGACCTGGAGCGGCGTCTCCGTAGTATTGGAACATGACTGGGCACGAGGCACTGCAGCGATTAGAACGTCTACAAAGTTAATGGGGAATCCGGACTCCAGCGGCAGACGATGGATAGCTTTCTCCCCCAAGGCTGATTCACACGGCCGATGACAAAATGTCTGGGGGGGGGGCGGACGAACACAATAAACACTTGTCTCGAGAGCCGCCCCTGCAGTTATTCACTGAGAAAGGAGTGCTGGGAAACGCAACAAGTGTTTGGATCGGCTAAAGTACACGTGATCTTTTTCTCACAGCGGGGGGTGGGAGAGGAATGTTGCCGTTATACTCGCCGTGTTTCTGTCTTTCCCCCTCTAACCTTTATCTAACCTATAGATTTACCCATACTGTATGACCTTTGAACTCTGCTGCCTATACTCAATTTATACCTACCTGGGGCGGCTGGGTGGCGCAGCGGACATTGCGCTCGTCACCAACGCAAGAGACACCGTCTCACTGTCGGCGTTGCCTCCGGCTTGGGCCAGTCGTCATACTAACTCAATTGGCAGAGTTAGCGGGTGGAAGTCGATGGGTGGTAATCTGGACATTGTGGACAGCGACTCCTACAGGTCGGTTGGGGGACGCCTGCACAGCAGAGACAGGAAATAGCGGGGGTAGTGTGAGCCTCCCACACGTTACTCCTCGCCAATGAGAGTCCGCGCTGGCGGGTGAAAAGATGTGACAGGCTGCCTCCTCGTGTATCGGAGGGGACACGTGATGCAAGGCTTCTATCCTCCCTACAACCGGCCAGTGGGGGGCATATGCGAGCAACGTTCAAGACAGGGGAGGGAAGAATTGGAACAGTGGAATTGGGATGGGAGAAAAATAGAAAAAAGAAATAGGAGAAAAAGTGGATCAAAAAATGTATACCTACCTACTGCTTTCACTGTCTGCAACTGCCCTACACTGTAATCATAATAATCACAACTACCTACCTCATACTATAGTCTACCCATATAATGCTGTATGATAACATGTACAATAGTGCTTTATATACCATATATATACACATTTATACATTTATATACACCTGCAAATAACCCATACAACTCTGCATGATAGCATGTACATTAATGCTGTATATACCGTATACATATATTTATTCTTACCGTATATACTGAATATCTATCCACATCTGTCTGTACATACCTGCATATAATCCTTTTTACATATCTGTACAGTAGATACTATATCTACAGTATATCTGTACATATCCCTTACCTACTCTTACTAATTACGCTGCTGGCCAGTATGATTTACTATGATAGTGTCTTTATATGTATCACTGTACATATTAATACTACAACTCTGTACATGCATCTGATTAGCACTATTACTCAGTAGTACTAATTAATATATCTTATACCCAGCTTAATTACCTGTACATTGTATATTACTATTGCACGTTACTGTCTGTTACATTTGCGCTCTGGTTGGATGCCAAACTTCTTTTTGTTGTACTGTACTTGTGCTGTATAATGAATCTAATCTAATCTAATCTAATCTAATCTAATCTAATCTAATTTCCGATGAAGTAGACTTTTTACAAGCTCTCCCCCAGTGGCATAATCTAATCTAATCCAATTTGCTGAGCACAAAGGCTCTTTATCAGCAGCTACTCCTATTCACATAGTTAAACGCAGTTTACCTATCTTAAGCCCCGCCTTTTTCCCTGATCCTCCAATCATGGCCCTCGCTGTGTCCAAACAAAGCGACAGTTGCGATTGGAGGATCAAGAGAAGAGGGCTGGGCTTGAGACAGGTTGATTCAGACACACGGTCGTGCCGACCCCTCGGCCTTGACTCGCTGCATGGAGTGAACTCGAGTTCCCCTGGAATGCTGGAGCTTCAGAGGATTTGATTTGATTTGATTTTATTAGGGATCCCCATTAGCTGGTGCGATAGCAACCAGCTAGTCTTCCTGGGGTCCACACACAAAAAAACATACAAAAACAATCACTATTGCAAAAAACTAAATTATTAAAAGTCAGTACACACAATGCATAATGAACCTACTGTAACAATTAATATAGCTAAAATTACATTAGTGTAAAACAAAAACAAAAAATTACTTTACAGTGTTAAAAACAATTTTAAAACAATTTAAAAACAATTTAAGATTCTTTTTAAAAGTGAATCTACTGTAAATGCAGCAGAGGTTCCGAGGCAGGCCATTCCACAGAGTTAATGCTCTAAAAATAAAAGATCTCCCCAAAGCGCTGGTTCTAGGACCTGGCAATTCAAGCTGCCCACTACTGGAAGCTCTAGTGTAATGCTCGTGCACAGTATTACTAAAAATAATCTGATTATGTATAAAAACAGGAGTTTTACTGCTCATGACCAACTTGAACAGGACAAGTATATTAAAAGACAATCTATTTTCAACGTTAAGCCAAGAGAGGCGGGCATGCATCCGGCTCACATTAGACCTTAGTGAGCAGCCCAGTACCAACCGTGCTGCCCTGTTCTGGACCACCTGGAGCTTCCTGAGGTCACCACTGGCAGCAGATGACCACATCGCAGAGCAATAGTCAAGATGACATAAAACTAAACTTTGCACTATCTGACATAAAAGGGGACGGGCAACAAAAGAAGCACATTTCCTGGAAATACCAATTGCTCTTCCCATTTTTAAAACAATATAATTAATATGCTGAGACCAAGACAGAGTGCAATCCAGCATCACTCCAAGGAGTTTAGTACTTTCAACTTGTTGAACTGCCGAATTACACAAGTTTAAATGAAGCTTTGGATTTGTAGATAACCTGTGCCTTGTTCCCAGCACAATACATTTAGTCTTGGAGATATTAAGGACAAGTCTATTACATACTACCCAGTCATGCACAACTTTAAGTTCTCTACTCAAAACTTCATTAAGTACATTGCATGATGGTGCAGCGTAATACAATGTTGATTGTTGAATCATCTGCATAAAGAACTGTTGTAGCACATTTGGTAGCCCAAGATAGGTCATTAGTAAATACAGAGAAGAGCAAAGGTCCTAGGCAACTTCCTTGCGGCACGCCACACTCTAGACCTCTGCTACTGGACAGGCTGCCATTTAGATACACCTTCTGTGATCTAGAGGACAAATAACTTAGTATCCACTTCAAAGCAGAAGAGTTAAAACCATAACATTTAAGTTGATCAACCAGTAGAGAATGGTCCAGCACATCAAATGCAGCACTAAAATCTAACAGCACAGCTCCCACCAACATAGAGTTATCTATAGCTTTAAGCCAGTCATCAGTCATCTGTATCAAAGCAGTAGAAGTAGAGTGACCAGCTCTATAGGCATGTTGAGAATCTGTTGCAAGCTTGTTTGAAACAAAATAACCTTGAATTTGTGAATGCACCAACTTTTCCATGATTTTGCTCAAGACAGGTAAAATACTTATAGGTCTAGAATTTCCCTCATTAAAAGCAGCTTTGGTATCCTTAGGTAAAGGAAAAACCTTAGCCTCCTTCCACATATTTGGAAATAGACCCACATCCAAACATCTATTCATAATATGACATATAGGAGATGCTATAATACCAGCAGTCATTCTCAGCACTTTACTATCCAGGTTATCTAGGCCTGCTAACTTACTATCAGGAAGAGAGCGGAGTAACCGCTCCACCTCACTGACTTCAGCCTGATGAAGAGGAGGAGAGGGAAGTAGTGGGGGAGGAGGTGGAGGAGAGGAGAGGAGGAGGTGAGGAGAGGTGGAAGAGAGGAGGTGGAGAGGAGGTGGAGAGGAGAGGAGAGGAGAGGAGAGGTGAGGAGAGGTGGAGGAGAAGAGGTGGAGGAGAGGAGAGGAGGTGGAGAGGAGGTGGAGAGGAGGTGGAGAGGAGAGGTGAGGAGAGGTGGAGGAGAGGAGGTGGAGGAGAGGAGAGGTGGAGGAGAGGAGAGGTGAGGAGAGGTGGAGGAGAGGAGAGGAGAGGAGAGGAGAGGAGAGGAGAGGAGAGGAGAGGAGAGGAGAGGAGAGGAGAGGAGAGGAGAGGAGAGGAGAGGAGAGGAGAGGAGAGGAGAGGACAACAAACTGCTCGGGACCTCCAGAAACATTTGGAAGAATAACAAAGCAACAATTACACACGCCACATATCAATTACGTGTGACCGTTGCAGCTTTGGAGTGGAAAGACTGGATTTCTCTGCTCTAATGCTTCTCTCCCAGAGAGAAACCTCTGTGTTGGGGGCTCGCCGAGTGTACACAATAAATCAAGCCAATGTAATCACTGCTTCATGTAATCGCTTGTCACCTAAGCAAAGTCATAAACAAAGATTATTCCTGCGTTGTTTATCCTGTGATACTTTAACCCAACGGGATCTGGCTCTCATCTCGGATTTTCAGACACGTCATCATCTGATGCTTCTGGCCTTGATCACTGCCAACATGTCTTCATTCATAATCAATTGTCTAAGGTCTCATTGAGAGTGGCGATGACATATAATAGGGCCCAATTAAGCGCTTAGTCCTCTGCTACCAGACGCTTAAAACTTTCCTCGTTTTTCTTCACATGTCCAGGAGGATTATAATCACACAGTATAGCTAGGGTACAACATGCAGACAGAAAATACGCTTGTTAGAACGTTTGTACCCCGGGGAAGATCATAATACAAGTATATTTAATTCAATGGCAGTAAAACATTGTTTGTACCAATAGATCAATTGTATCAGGTGCTGTCAATTAATCTGAGGGAAAAGATTCCCTATAACTCCCTATACTTTAGAGATTAGATTAAAATGTATTGTCATTATACAGCACAAGTACAGTCCAACAAAAATAAGTTTGGCATCCAACCAGAGTGCAAATGTAAATAGTAAAGTGCAATAGTAATATACAATGTACAGGTGATTAAACTGGGTATAAAAGATATAAATTAGTACTACTGAGTAATGGTGCTAATCGAATGTATGTACAGAGTTGTAGTATTAATATGTACAGTGATAGGTATAAAGACACTATGGTAGTATGTTGTACTGGCCAGCAGCGTAACAAGTAAAGGTGCTCCCATAGTCGAGCGGACCGTACACGGAGCGGACTCGCGCGGACTCAAAGCAGACCCAAAGCAGACCCAAAGAGTCTATGTTATCTCCGTTTTCCAATATTTCGAAATAAAACTGGTGTTTTTATTTCATGCAATGCGTGTTTGTCATTTCAGCACCACGCGCTGTCCACCTCATGTTGAGCAAGCCTATAGGTACATTGCACCTCGCTGCCTATACCTGTTATTCAAGTGTGTAAAACTGCCCGTTTTATTATCGAAATATTGGAAACGGAGATAACATACTCTTTATTTTGACATCGGATGACGAGAACATGACAGAAGTTGAACAGCGTGGGAAGAATTGTGTAAACTGGCGCGAGACATGTAGGAAATTGGTCCGCGGAGGTCCGCTGAGGTACGCTCGACTATGAAAGCTCAAAGAGTCCACGCGGACCTCGCAGAGTCCAGTCCGCGTACAGTCCGCTCGACCATGGGAGCACCTTTAGAGTTGGTAAGGGATATGTGTAATGGTTGTGACAACGTCACCTCAAACTTCGATGCCCCGAGGGAGTTTCGAACACGGGTCTCCCACGTCGCGTGCAACAGCACAGACCGCTATACCAAGAAGTGAACTCACTGCTTTGTAACGTGTCTATGTGTCTTTTGAGGATGAGAGTGAGTTTAACCCATAGCACCGCTACTCACCCCAGCCCTTCATGACTGCGCTTCACGATACCATCCGTTACATATGTACAATTATAGATATAGTATCTACACAGTATCTATTTGAGGATTTTTATTTAATTTTTTTTAACATTTCTTCAGAATTCTATCTTGAGGTACGGCTGGGTAGCGCAGTGGACTAAGCACTGGCCTACCACCGCAGAGACTCTGGGATCGAATCCAGCTGTCAGCGGTACCTCCGGCTTGGTCAGTCATCCCTACTAACACAATTGGCAGTGTTAGCGGGTGGGAAGCCGGTGGGGTGTGTGTCCTGGTTGTTTGTAAACTGTGACTCCTACTGGTCATTCGGGGCGCCTGTTCAGCAGGGAGGGGATCTGGGGGTCCTCTGTGGACCCTTGTATTCTGCGTACAGCATAATTAAATAAAACCCATGCTGTATCACTCTGAACACACATAACACCAGAGGTTTCTGGCCCAGTGACAGGCGGGGCATAATATGCCTCCACGTGCACAGCCAGACAGACGAACAGGGTCAAAGTTGGCCTGTGGGCCCCAGTGGATGAGCTGCAAGTTCTCTGGTTGTCTGACACATACCAACTGGATCTTGTGGGCCTGTCTGCTGTCTCCTCTCTGATGTAGTTTCACAACATGGCAAATGCTACAAGAATGATGGTGTGTTTTATCTCTATGTGTCTGTGTCTATGCATGATGTCTATGCGTCATAATGGTCAACAGCATCACAGCCTTACAGAGAAAGTTCTGTCGTTGAAATGTAGGCTATGAAAGCTAAAACATATATATAGGCCTATATATGTTTAACCATTTCACTGCGACAATACAGAAGGTTAACCTTTTCACTGCCACGCGACAAAGGGTTAACCCTTTCACTACCACACCGCAGAAGGTTAACCCTTTCACTACCACACTACAGTGGTAGTGAAAGGGTTAACCTTCTGCAGTGTAGGTAGTGAAAGGGTTAAGAAGCAGTTTGGTATGTAAAAAGAAATAAATGAATAACAAAACAAGTTTGAGGATGTAGTACAAACTGAATCTGATGTAATTTGCACATTCTTCAAGGAGAATGCCACTCAACACAGACCTTTTCCCATGCAAAACACTTCAAACCTTCACTGAGATCCTGTTTCACTGCCTTCTAAGTGGAGACAGGATCAGTCAAACATTTTTATTAATTAGACTGCCGTTCTGGCATATGACTTACAGTATCTCTCGGGAAGAGACAGCAGGCATATTATTAGTGGCGGTGGGCGGCGAAGCCCACAACAATTCCTGGCATGGCGGTGATGAGATTTCTGAGCCGATAGGCGATCGTGTGGTGACTTGTACGGCGCAGGTGGACTCAGACGCTCCCTACGCTGCAGACGGCATTCTCTTGTCTGACTCCGCTAACACCACAACTCTCTCTCTTGTTCAAATAAACGTAATGAGAAACCGCTGACTCCAGCCAATAACCACAAACCATCATAACCATGGGCGAGAGTGTGTGCGTGTGTTACATAAAGATCATGACACGGAGCGCAATGGATTAAAGCCACGCTCAGCGATATTTCATATATGGCACAGAAATGAAACCACGTTCGGTCAACATTTGTGGGAAGATTCTTCGGTGGTGCAATTGAAACATGTAATATTGACTTTGGTTCAAGACTTTCCTTTACGCAACTTGCATCTATCTCACGCTGCTTTTCTGTAAGATCTATTTACGGTTTCATCTTGAACAACGTACACCTTCCTGTTGCAGTGTTCACCGATGACTGACGTGGAAATACACACAGGCCCAAACGGTTCCTCGGGAAACAGAATTAGGCCACGTTCACACTGCAGGCCAGAATCTGATTTATTTGCTCATTATTGTGACTCAGATCAGATTTTTTTTCACAACAATTTGTGAACAGCACAAATCACATGGAATCTGATCTGATTTGGGACACTTTCATATGAGGTCCTAAATCAGATACAGGTCAGATTATTTTGCAACGTGACCTCAGTCTGAACAGTGAGATTCAGATTCAGACAACTTTATTGATCCCACGTGGGGCAATTCATATTGTAGCTTTGCACGGGTAACAAAAACATCTCAACAACAACATAGCAACAACAACATTCCATGCTATAGTCCAGTAAAAGTAAAAGTAAAAAAACAGACAACTAGGTGTAAAAGGCTATACTTAAAAGGACTACTGTCTGTGTTTAAAAGTCTGATAGCCGAGGGGACAAAAGATTTAGTGTAATGGTTGGTCCTACTCAACGGAACGTTATAACGGCGGCCAGAAGGCAACAGCGAAAACCGCTGAGACAAGGTTGAGTTTGGAGAGGTTGATTTGTGATGCTCGTCCCCTTCTTGGCCACCTGGTCCGTCCAGAGAGAACTCTAACAATATTCTGTAGGCTGTTCTTATCTTTAATAGATATAGGCCACTGAACCAGCAGATAAAAGAAAAAGTCATGCAACTTTCATGTGACTTTTACGTCACTCTAGATTGAAATTTGTCACAATTCTTCAACAAATTATTTTATTGTTCATTTGCTTTATTGTTAATTAATAACTGGAATCTGATATTGGCAACATTTAAAAAACAATGTGAACAGCTAAACCAAAAAAAAACCCAGATCTGACCAATAAATCAGAATTGAGCACAAATCGGCTTGCAGTGTGAACGTAGCCTTAACAAAAAGTTTCAGTAAAAAAAAAAAAAGTCTAGGTGTGTTTAGTCCTCTACTAAATCCTTGGCGTAAGCCCCAGGTAATGGTGGCTCCTTAATCCCTAACAACTCACAGGACCTTGGGAAGCAGCGCCTGTTTACCTGAAACGGTCACATCCTGATGCCGTGTGTCAAACAGAAAGAACAATGTAAGCAATCTATTTTTTAGGAAGGGATTTGGGGATTTTGGTAATTATGCTGAGAGAGATACATGTATCCGCTTTGTTCAGGCACGATGATGAAGATGCTGAGCTTGCCAACAACACCACCTTTGCTGCTCGGAAATTACTCACATCTGCCAGCATATCAAGTGCATTATTGTTATAACAAACTGGAAAAAAATGCCAGTGTTTCACAATATCTGTCCAACGGCAATGCATGGTATTCACTATACTACTGGAGACAGAGACAGAACAGAGACAGAAAACATGAAGAATCCATTTTCAGATTCTGAGCCAAATGATTCTGGCAGTTATATTACTTCCTAACTTATGTTTCAGTAACACAAGACACGAGGTTCATCATCCTTTAACAACACACATTGCAGTGATCATCATTCCAATGCAACATAGTGAACATGTATACAGTATTGAACCGATACGTAGCCTAGCCTGTATATAGTACTTTCACATATGAATACACTGTTTAATCAGATGTTTCCAAACACTTAAATGAGCCTACCTGTAGCATGTGGTGACTTCTCCAGTGGTTTTCAGACAGGGGTACTTGGTTGTGGCAATCTTACTCTCAGAGCAGACTTCACTGTGGACAGTAACGTGTGGCATCAACTTTAACTTCATCCATCTATTCTTTATACTATAGGTTGCACTTTAGTTTGTGTATATGTTGTATAGTGTTTGACCTTTATTCTATATTCACTTTTTCACATGTATGAAGCACAATATCAGGGGGCTCATGCAGAACTAAGCATTTCAATGTAATGTACATTATATGACTAATAAAACAAAACTTGAACGTGAACCCGTTCAGACTGAACATTTCACTCATATTTAAAACGGGCTATTCATGCATGCTTAATAAACGCGTGTCCTCCTACCTGTCGGTGGCATCCTGCTCGTCCCGGTAGGACCAGAGCAAACCCCTGGAGAAGAACATGCAGGTCACAGTTATCAGTAGAGGACTCCCGGTGACTTTTAGGATCATCTCCCTGGTCCAGGCGTGTCGGAAACACCTGTGTCCCCGTTGCGTAAAGCCGAGACTATATATATATCTGGAGACTTCCAGCGATCGAGCTATTATAGTTCCCAACCGTATGGCACCAGCAACTTTTTAGTAACCGAATTCTTCTGAGTTCCGCTCGGTCCTTCCCCTCTGCATCATGCTTCCATTGTAAATCCTAAATTGTGAATTCATTCTTGTTCGACCTGCGTCGTTCTTCCCTGAGCTGGAGAGGCTGCACGCGTAACGTCCCCTCCTCTACTGGCGCATCGCTGTGCGTATAATAACTGGAAGAGCGCGCATGCAGGCTGTTGCGCCAAGAGGAGACGAGATGATGGTCCTCAAGTGTTGTGGTTTACAGCCGGTGACCTCCGGGCCAGGTGGTCGTTTCAGTGGGTTAATGCTCAACAACAAAGGCACTAAAGCAGCGTTTAGCTAATGATCGCAGAAAGACGTTTAAGTGAAACGTGTTAATCGAAAGCAATAGACACAGGGATGGAAGAACACACACGCACGCACATCCGCACGCACACACACGCGCGCGCGCGCACGCACACGCGCACACGCACGCACACACACACACACACACACACACACACACACACATGCAACACTAACCCATCCATTCATTCCACACACATCCACACACTCACTTTAAACAAACACTCACCTTTAAACACGTTTGAACACCACACCATATTTTGTATCTATTTATTAATAATAATAATAATAATAATAATAATAATAATAATAATAATAATAATAATAATAATAATAATAATAATAATAATAATAATAATAATAATAATAATAATAATAACTCATTTTTGCATTTAGAATTGTTTTTAGCATTTTGTACCTAATTCTTTGCATTTTGTACTTCATTTTGTACTTTAGGTTGTACTTTACTTTGTATATTGTATATTTTGTATAGTGTTTGGACTTTATATTTTACTTTTTCACTGTATGAAGCACATTCTCAGGGGGCTCATACAGAACCAAGCACTGTAATATAATGTTAATGTACTTTATATGTGACAAATAACAAGAAATAAACTAAACTTGAACTTAGAAACTTGAAAACATACACACACACATACACACGCACGCACGCCACACACACACTCACACACAAATAAACTGCTCAAGTGCGCCATGAATGATGCGCCAGAGATGCGTCGTGACATCTTTGCCACCACCACGTGGCTGTTGTTAAAATAACATCCCGTTATCTTTCCAATTATGGAAACCATGAAAAGAGAACAGAGAGAGAGGGAAAGAGAGAGGAAGAGAAAGAGAGAGAGAGAGATACACGGATGTCTCAGCATATTTGATCCTATTGCCTTCAGCTCGGATGACGCGTCAATACAATCTAATATTAATAGAAACAAAGCCTGGCTTCTTCTGTTCGGTAAACACTGAGGATTTGTGGTGAATAATAAATGTACAAAACCACAGGCGGCGAGTTTTAACGGAATAGCGTGATTCTGGCTCTTCGAATACAAAGGTGTGACTTGTTTGATAACTAATTGAAGTTGGATATAAAAAGAAGAAAATCGAATATTCATAGCGTGCGGCATAGCATGTGACTAGCTAAGGCATGCTTTGTAATAAGAGGAGCTAATATTTGTACTTAAATATGACCGCAGGCATCAACTCGAATGAAATTGTGAGATGATAATATGAATGATTCAGTGAATCATTGAGCAGTCCAATTAAGCTTTTGCTCATCAACATGTTCTTACATTACACCTGCAGGGGAGACACTATCACAACGTTTTACTTTGCTCCAACAATTCAACTCAACAAACAGTCCTGTGGTAACAAACCTAGCGAGAGTTCAGTACGTCTCATAATAATGAACGAGGAGCATGAGGTATGGAGTTGAAAACACAAGTTCTTTTGATCCGTAAGATACTTATATGTTGAGGCCAAGTCCGTACGCAGTTAATTCTCTAGTCAAACTCTGCTCATAGCAGAGAGTTAATGAGAAACCTGCCTGTGTTCCAACACTACACCTCTGACCTCTGACCTCAATGACCTTGATCCCTGCATCACCTTTTTGTGGTAAGACCAATCTGATCACCCACCCACTCACTCTCACACACACACACACACACACACACACACACACACACACACACACACACACACACACACACACACACACACACACACACACACACACACACACACACACACACACACACACACACACACACATATATACACACACACACACACACACACACACACAGCCACAGACACAGACACGCACACACACACACACACATACACACACAGACACAGACACGCACACACACACACACACACACACACACACACACACACACACACACACACACACACACACACACACACACACACACACAGGCACACGCACACGCACACACACACACACAGGCACGCACGCACGCACGCACACACACACACACACACACACACACACACACACACACACACACACACACACACACACACACACACACACACACACACACACACACACACACACACACACACACACACTATACACACACACTATACACACATGCCATTGACTGGCATCTCCAGAACCCAGGAGTGCGCTCTTCAGTGTCTCAGGGCAGCAGTGTGCTGTTACAGGGGGATTTGGATGGCGGCAGCCTGTAAAGGAGAGGCAGTGAAACCAGAGGAGTCACTTACACTCACGCTGCTGGCCTCTCCGTGGGGTCACTCAGCCAAGAGTTGTTTTATTCAGACTATATCATTAGTCAGAGGGAATGACGACTCAGGGGGAAACTCACGTCAGTGCATCACATCATTTCCTATTTGGGAACCCACCCCATGCCTGGCCTGGACGTTAGATTCGATTCGATTACATTACATTATACAGCACAAGTACAGTACAATGAAAATAAGTTTGGCATCCAACCAGAAGTGCAAATGTAACAGTCAAGTGCAACAGTAATATATGTACGGGTGATTCAACTGGATATAAAATATATCAATTCATACTACTGAGTATTAGTGCTAATCAGATTTATGCACAGAGTTGTAGTATGAATATGTACAGTGATACAGGTATAGAGACACTATGGTAGTAAGTCATACTGGCCAGCAGTGTAATTATCAGTAAGAGTATAGGTAGGTGATAATATATACAGTATCTACAGATATGTAAAAAGGATTATATGCAGGTATGTACAGACAGATGTTTATATATATATATATATATATATATATATATATATATATATATATATATATATATATATGCAAATGTAGCAGGGTGGATTATCCCTGCTTCGTGGGAACGGTTGCTGGCAGTCAGGAGGTAGCTGGACACAGTAGAACTCTGTCTGACTGCACCCTCGTCTTTGGGCCTGGGGCGTCGACTGGAGGCTGGTAGTGTGAGTGGATGGGGCCCGGGATTTAGCAACCTGGTCTGGTACTCTGGTCTTCCTTCCCTGCAGCAGGGCGGTCAGCAGTACTCCCCAACACGCTCCCACTCCTCTCAGTTGCTCCTTAGACCCTCCCACACCTTGTGACTGAATTGTAATCAAATACTCTGAGTTCCCCCGCAAGCAGTACCCTCCCTCAATGACCCTAGAAACCTTACAATGAAAAGGGGAGAGTTGGGTAGGAAGGGGTTAATCATATATACGTTACCCACACCAAAAGAGTTAATGCTGGGCACAGGAATGGACACGCACACAGAACCCCATTCAAGTCTTTATGTTAATTATACTGTCAGTTACAATTATTTAATAGGAGTGGTCTACTGGACTGAAGTCCTACTATAGCTCCTGTGTGTAACTCAATACCTCATAAACACGTATATTATACACCCACCTCTGGGTTAATATCAGGGATAATATACTTCACTGTGTTTGACTCATCACCCACGTCTAGGTCTTCACCCTGTATAATACCTCAAAAGGCTTTAATTATACGGCCAGAATAATACCTCCAAAGGCTTTAATTATAATGCACCAGGTCTGTAACTTCCCCACTGGGAAGGGTTAATTGAATGGGAAAATATTAATAAACACACATGTTATCACGCTCAAAGAAAAGGAAATAAAACAAAAGTGTGGACCCACAATAACACTAGAACTGTTGTAACCAGACTAGAACTGTTGTTACCAGGTCAGAACTGTCGTAACCAAACCATAACTGTTGTAACCAGACTACATATGTAACAAGCCCTATGCTAATGCCGGCATGTAATGTTTGGGGTCTGTAGTTAGCAACGTTAACTTCGCCCGCAGGCCGCACCACACTGTGTAACGTGCAATAGATCCTGGGCACCGAAGCCCTAATGTTACTCTACCAAGATGGCGGCCGCGCCGCTCCACCACCGTCCAGGTGGCAAGATGGCGTTGAACGTTCTCGTTGCAGGTGCTAGCAGGCGGAGCTGGAGCAGGGAGGCAGCGTTGGCTGAGAGCGTGTGCTGGGCGATGCCGACCTCTGCTGGTCGGCGCGCACTCCCGTGTTGCAGGCAGCCAGGTGCAGAGCTGATGCAGGACGCCGGTGAAGACAGCTGTTGACAGCCGGAGCAGACTGCTTGTAGGTCCACGCCCGTATCTGGCTCGCACACTATACCGGCACAGTAACTGCTATAACCCGACTACTGTGAACTCAGATATATTATTAGCCGCACGCTACCTATACCGCACACTGTAACTATATAACCCGATTGTTAGTGCCTGGCTCTGCACTAATTGTTCACACACTATCGCTGGTACTGCTAGGATATCATATCCACTAGCAAGTACCTCCTATCACCCGTGGCTATCTCACGGGGCTCTCCAGCTTCACTTCTTCAGCGGGGCTATTCCAAAGCACACGCCCGCCGTGGCTGCGACTGTTCACGGCCAAGTCCAAAGCCGAAGAGAACGACTCTCTCCTTCCGCTGCCATATATCTCCTTCCATCTCCCTCCGACACTCTCTGCCTGCTATTGCCCCCTGCTGGTCCCGCCTGCCAGTCACACAAGGGAAGGATGGGGAATAGAATCCAGTGATTATAGTCCATATTCCAACAAAAGAGAAGGAGGCGCTTGTGTCATTGTTCGTGCGAATCTCAATGAAACTAGTTAGAATGTCTTTGTGTACAAAAGGGATATAAAACACCAGTCAGCAGTTCTGAATAATATACCATATTTTCCTGACTGCTACACATAGCACCTGAGGAAGCAGCAGCGAAACGCGTTGTGCAATAAAAAAGCAAAAATCTATATATATATGGTATATGCAGCACTATCGTACATGCTATCATACATAGTTATATGGGTAGACTATAGTACTATGGGGTAGTTATGATGATTATGATCACTATGATAGTTAGTGGTGGTGAATGATAGCCAGCTTGAAAGCGTCTGTTCAAACATGGCTGTGAGTCTGGCTCTTTGAATACAAAGGTGTGACTTGTTTGATAACAAATTGAAGTTGGATATAAAAAGAAAAAAATCGAATATTCATAGCGTGCGGCATAGCGTGTGACTAGCTAAGGCATGCTTTGTTATAAGAGGAGCTAATATTTGTACTTAAATATGACCGCAGGCATCAACTCGAATGAAATTGTGAGATGATAATATGAATGATTCAGTGAATCATTGAGCAGTCCAATTAAGCTTTTGCTTAAGCTTTTGCTGTGTGTGTGTGTGTGTGTGTGTGTGTGTGTGTGTGTGTGTGTGTGTGTGTGTGTGTGTGTGTGTGTGTATGTGTGTGTGTGTGTGTGTGTGTGTGTGTGTGTGTGTGTGTGTGTGTGTGTGTGTGTGTGTGTGTATGTGTATGTGTGTGTGTGTATATGTGTGTGTGTGGGTGGATGGGGGTCGTCTGCTTCCCCAGTCTGCTTGCTTCGTGACAAGGCACTGAGCATCCCTATTACTCAGCCCCCATCTCCTCACGAAGCCGCAGTTCCGCATCTGACCACTTGATGGCCCTTTAGACCCAGAGAATGCTGCCACTGCTCCTCCATCTACCACCACCACCACCACCTCCTCCTCCTCCTCCTCCTCCGCCACCACCTCCACACCACCAGCCGTCGTCATCATCAGCGTCCACAAAATGGATGACGGCCTTTAGAAAGACCGGGGTGCGTCACGACTCCGGGGTGTGCAGCACGTTGTGTGCCGTTTATGTTCCACCTGTTTTCATGCTTGGGAGACAGGGAGACAAAGCGGCCTCTGAGAGACAGGAGGAGGAGAGAGGGTTATCATATCTGCAGCGAACTGGGCGAGGAGAGACCTCACGGCAGAGTGCTACTACTACAGGACCGTATCGGGCCCACCCGCCCGGGGGGGGAACTCTGTAAACCTCCCCCCCCCGGGGGACAGGAGGATCACGTAACAACTCATCTCTTGTCCTAAAGACACAAATTGATTGTATGTGACTCCGCGCTTTTTATTGCCTTTTTCAATTGGCACACTGTGTGCGGGGGCCATATTCTCTCCAGGAAACGACACAGAGCGATGTCAGGGAATTCTGCCCTTGACTCTGTGGATGTTTCTTTATTGTCCTCTGGAAATAAATTGTCCACCCCCCCCCCCCACCCCACCCCACCCCTCCCTGCCGTCAGGGTATGGGAAACAAATAGAGCGTGTTTCCCAGTCTGTTGGCATCTTCTATGCCTTAATCAGATCTATAGTCTGTTTATGTCTGCGTGTGTATCCATGCGTGCCTGTCTGTGTTTGCACGTGTATGTGTGTGTGTGTGTGTGTGTGTGTGTGTGTGTGTGTGTGTCTTTTTATTGTGTGCATGTTTATGTGTCTGCACGCAGTGTTTAGCTGATGTTCGTGTCTGTCTGTGTGTGTGTGTGTGTGTGTCCATGTACGTTCTGTCTTTATCCCTGTGCAGAAGTGTGTGTGCGTGTGTTTGTTTGTGTGTGTCTTCCTATCTTCCTGGGCCACACCAAGGCACTCATCCCCTGCTCTCCCCCTCCCTGCAGCTAAACGATGGGCTGAGCTGCGAGCCAATGACCGGGCTCACCATCCATTCCCTGGGTGCTGGGCCACGATGACCGCGTGTAGGCCGCCCCGCTTGCCAATTAACCCTCTGTCTGCTCACTGTCAGGCCGAGTCAGACTCAGAACTGGGGCCCAAGCTGTTCCGATCGGTCCCCGGGGTGGACAGCTTGGACCGGGCGGCACGTGCTGGACCATTCTGAACCGAAGCAAAATCCAGTTAGGCATTACCTCTTTCCACACCATATACTGGCTGACTAGAGGGGAACGTTACAGCAGCCTGAGTCTAAATCCACCCAGAAGGGAGAATGAGATGGACTGGATCTTAGAAGCATTTGGGTATTTGCTCTGACCGTCGATGGAAAACAAGGCCCCCTTGTTTCTATTTGAATTAAGGAGTGGACCTTAAACCTCTGCGAGTGGCTTATAAAAGGGGGGAAATATTGATCGACCTGAGCTGAATTGATGCTGGATGAGCCAGGGAGGACAGAGAGTGGACAGGAATAACTCTAACTGGGCTGAGCTTGGGTGATTACCCAGGCCAAATAAAGCAGGCTGGCTGGTTTGGCATCAACCTTCTATACTGGATGACTGAACAGAGGAGAGAAGGGGTTGTCGGTTCACTGCTGCAGTGCAGAAGCCCAATCCATGCCCGGTGGCTTGTTGACATGAACCCTGTCCTGGCTGTGATGCTGGACTGCAGGTTCAACTGAACTATGCAGAATAGAGATTTTCAGTTTTTTGACAAAACAGTGTTGACTAGTTTTTGTCCCCTAAAATTGCCTAAATGCTCCCTCACACTCGCTGTCAGAAGCATGAATACCCTGCCGGCACCCTGATGCCCCCCCGGCTCCTCTCAACTCTTCTCGCTCTCTATCTCTCTCTCTTCCCTCTCTCTCTCTTCCTCTCTCTCTCTCTCTCTCTCTTTCCTCTCTCTCTCTCTCTCTCTCGCATTCACACTCACTCCTCCACCTCTCCACTCTCGTTCTCTATTTCTCTCTCTCTTTCTCCTACTCTCTGGTCTCTCTTTCTCCCTCCTCTCTCTCTCTTCTCTTTCTCTCTCCTCCACTCACTCTCTCTCCTCCACCTCTCCACTCTCTCTCGCTCTCTTTTCTCTCTCTCTTCTCTCTTTCTCTTTCTCTCTCCTCCACCTCTCAACTCTCTCTATCTCCTCTCTCTTCTCTCTCTCCTCCTCCATCTCTCCACTCTCTCTCTCTCTCACTCCTCTCTCTCTCATCTCATCTCTCTCTCTCTCCTCTCCCCCCTCTCTCTCTCTCTCTCCCCCCTCTCCTCTCTCCACACCCCCCCCTCTCTCTCACTCCACAATGCAGCACCGCAGTGCCTCTCTGCACATGCCCAGACACACAGGGAGAGCCACAGCAAGTTACAGCTCGGGAGGAATTATGAACAATTCTCCCTCATGCAACATATTCACATAGATTCGTAGCTCTGTAGAGACATGAGATAGCAGTATTGATCCAACTAAATACAAGGTTTATACATTGAGCCCATACATTCAGTGTGGCTAAATCTTTTAGTTATTAAATACCTTAATTTCTTTACTTTATGTATAATTATATCCATTCATTATGAGATCTGTAAATCACCATATAGTACCTGAACTATGTAACCCTGCCATAGAAATGTGGAGAGTGGACTCCTCTACTGTATGTTCCTTACACAGTGCATCTCTCGAAGCTCACTATAACAAGGTGGTGGAAGCAGCACACAGCAGTGCAGAGCCACGATTGATTGACCTCTTCACCCCTCCGCGGTGGAGTGGCAGCAGGTCAATGCAGAGTTGTCTTCCCACTCATCTCTTCCATAATGACTTCCCACAACTCGGGTCATTCTCATACCTGGATTACCGACCGGAAGCCTGTAGCCTTTCTCCAACGCGTTCGTGTTTCCGCGTCTCTGATTGGCCAGGTCATGTGACATGTACGCCCAATCGTGGGACCGCAAGTTTCTACACTGGTTAAGCTTAGGCGCTCTTTCGAAGTTGGTTAAGGTTAGAGTTTGTCTTAGAGCAGGGCGATAGAACGCCTGCCCTGATTCCAAACTCTAACCTTAACCAACTTCGAAAGAGTTGCCTAAGCTTAACCAGTGATAAACTAGGCGTTAGGTAGTTTGCAGGCTGTTCGACCCGGAAATAGGCGCAGAACTTGCCGTCCCACGATTGGCGCACATGTCACATGACCTGGCCAATCAGAGCGCAAAACGGGAACCCGGAAACACGGACGCGTTGGAGAAAAACTACACGCGACCGGATACCGGGCAAATGCTCCGAAGGCCCCGAGACCATCACGGGCCCCAGATTACCAGAGGCCCTCGAGAGCCCCCAGGTTTGTGTGCAGATTAATTGTATCATCTAACTAATATGTGCTCATGCAAACATGAATAATTTTAAGAAGAGGGCACCTCAGCATAGTGGTTAAAGTACAGGGGAACCAATTTTGTCAGATATCTTTATCAAAAGGCCATAGAAATGAATATTCCAGAGCAGTTTAAAAAAAAAACATTTCTTACTAGGGGAGCATGCTCCCAGACCCCCCCACTTTTCATAAGTCCCTTGAGAGACAGAGGGGGGTGGGTAGCATTTTCTTGCCCCAGGGCTCCCTAGTGGCATAGTCTGACCATGGTCAGTCTCTTTCTCTTCCCCACTCTTTCTCTTATGATCTCTCTCTCTCTCTCTTTCTCTCTCTCTCTCTCTCTCATCTCTCTCTCATCTCTCTCTCTCTCTCTCTCTCTCTCTCTCTCTCTCTCTCTCTCTCTCTTTCTTCTTATGATCTCTCTCTCTCTCTCTCTCTCTCTCTCTCTCTCTCTCTCTCTCTCTCTCTCTCTCTCTCTTTCTTCTTATGATCTCTCTCTCTCTCTCTCTCTCTCTCTCTCTCTCTCTCTCTCTCTCTCTCTCTCTCTCTCTCTCTCTCTCTCTCTCTCTCTCTCTCCAGCAGCAATTCAAATATTCACTGATGTGTGATAGAGAGTGTAAAGTGAAGCATTGTGTACGAGGAGGTATTGACTGTCAGTTGGTGTAAACATGCCCTCGCAGAAGCTCAGAGTCTTATATGGATGTATATATATAACCGTTATATATATATGGGTCACATTCAATCGTAACGTTTTGTGGGTCATGTTTTCCCTCTGTACTAGGATGATATTGGTGCCGGTAGGTGATTCATACTTATGATTCATACTCTTAGCTTAGAAGCAGTGTGAAAATGGTAACCTGATTTATGAGAATGGAAACACATGAACATGACTTTCTTGATCCACCCAAAGTTCAGACAAATAATAACAACAACATAGATAATACGATACGATACGATGATACGATGCGATACGATACGGTACGACGATACGATACGACGACGATACGATACGATAAGATAAGACACAATATGATACGATACGATGCGATGTGGTACGATACGGTACGGTGCGATGCGAGACGATACGATATGATATAGTATGGTATGATATATGTAAGGGATAATGTATAGCTATACTCGGTCATTGTCGCAAAATAATTGACCAAGACTGGCGTTCTGGAAACACCCGAGGCGCCGCGCCGAGGTGTTCTAAACGCAGTTAAGGTCAATTATTTTGCGACAATGACCGAGTATAGCTATACATTATCCCGCTTATTACATGGCTAACTTACTACAATATACCTAATTCATTTTACACCATCGACAAGACGAGATCAAATGCAGACGTGGTTGTTCTGTCGCCTCCTCTGGCATCGCGTCGGCAGGTGTGTGGACTTGATTGCACTTGATGTAGTGCAGCTGTGCATATGGTAAAGCTTAGCTTTCGTGACTGCAATGAAAATGCTTGATTGTGATTGGTAAATAGCGCTCCGTTGCCCCTAACAACGGTCCTTATTGCGCGTTGCCCCTAGCAGCTGTGAATTATCGAGAAATAATTGACTGCTGCTAGGGGCAACGAGCGCTATTGACCAATCACAATCAAGCATTTTGGCGAATTTTTTTAAACGCCATGTAATAAGATATGATATGGTATATGATGTGATATGGTATATGATGTGATATGGTATGATATGGAATAACGATATTATATGGTATATGATGTGATATAGTATGATATGATATGCTATGATATGGAGTATGATATGATATGGAATATGATATGATATGAAATGGAATATGATATGATATTATATGATATGATATGATATGATATGATGTGAGATGATATGATATAATATGATATGGAATATGATATGGAATATGCTATGATATGATATGATATGATATGGTAGGTATGATAGGATCATGATGGACCAGGTATAAACGTTCTGGCAACGATGAGTACAGCAGCGTTACTTGGATTAGTAACTGTAATATAATTTCTATTTTTGAAATTGTAAAGCCTTACTTTACTCATTAGGAAAGTAATACAATATCGCACATCATTTACATTTACATTTAGTCATTTAGCTGACGCTTTTATCCAAAGCGACATACAAGTTCTGTACGACAAGTCAGCAAGGAAGGGTACAACTCTTTCAGCTGAGTAACAATGTTCATCAAACATATTAGTATAGTAGAAGGAGTGCATGGTAGTATTATGACAGTAAGAAGGTTAGTGGTTTTTTCTTTCACAATGCTGTTGTTCTCTAGACACACACCATTCCAAAAATTATTTGATATATTTCCAGTACTCCAAATCAAGAAGAAAACTGATGACTATTGGTATCTTTTGACAGTGGACATGATGTTTGACAATCAGACATTTATATTTAGGCTATTTATCATTTTTATGTACGAGTAATTCATTAGATATACTTTAGAAACTGGTTTTGTTTTCAGAACATCACACACACATTTTAGATTAGATTACACTTTATTGTCAGAGAACAACCAAATCTTATGAGCAGGCTCTGTTTTGCAAGACGCAATGTGAATTATAATAATAATTGCATGTGCAATGTGAGTGAACCGCCACTAGGGGCAGAGTGGCTGAGTGAGTGAGTGAGTGAGTGAGTGAGTGAGTGAGTGAGTGAGTGAGTGAGTGAGTGAGTGAGTGAGTGAGTGAGTGAGTGAGTGAGTGAGTGAGTGAGTGAGTGAGTGAGTGAGTGAGTGAGTGAGTGAGTGAGTGAGTGAGTGAGTGAGTGAGTGAGTGCACTCCAACCAGAGTGCAAATGTAACAGTAAAGTGCAATAGTAATATACAATGTACAGGTGATTAAACCGGGTATAAAATAGATTAGTACTACTTGAGTAACAGTGCTAATCAGATGTATGTACAGAGTTGTAGTATTAATATGTACTATGTAATTTGTACAGGTATAAAGACACTATGGTAGTAAGTCATATACTGGCCAGCAGCGTAACTAGTAAGAGTAGGTAAGGGATATGTACAGATATAGATATAGTATCTACAGTTATGTAAAAAGGATTATATGCAGGTATATTCAGACAGATAAATATGAATATATAAATGTATATATACGGTATTTACAGCATTATTGTACATGCTATTATACATAGTTATATGGGTAGTTAATAGTATGAGGTAGGTAGTAATGATTATTATGATAACTATGATTACAGTGTAGGGCAGTTGTAGACAGTCATAGACAGAAAGAATAACTATCTCTGTGAGATTGGAATCTCCCTGGGCAACATACTGCACGTGTCTCCTTGATGGCGGCACCGCGAGATCAATAAATATGACCTCAGCGCAGTGTCCTTGGGACGGTCACACTCCTTCCCTCCTCACAGGCTCGCTCTCTCTTCCCCCTCCTCTCCCTCCCTGCTCGTCATCCCTCCTCTGCCTCTTCCCTCCCCTCCTCCTCACGCTCTCTCTCCCTCCCTCCTCCGTTTCATCCTTCCTCTGTCTCTTCCAATCGGAGCCCGGCCGCTCGGTGGCGAAGCCGGCCATTGGTCCTCGGTGTCCCCCTGTTCTCTGTCTCCCAGACAGACTATAGCGTTGCAGGCAGGAAGGTGTGACGATGACGGGGAGTGGGAGGGTGAGGAGTGTCCAGGCAGCGGGACGAGGAGGAAAAGGTTGACGCGGGAAGATGGTAAAGATGTGTCATGATAGAGGGAGGAAGGAGATGAGGAGGAGAAGCGGTGTGGGGGGGGGGGGGGGGTTAAAGTTGTTACTGAGTGGGAGTGTGATTGCTCTGAGCAACACTCAGCAGCGCTACTTGCCCGACTTGCTGCTTGCCCAGGCCCTGTTGGTGTTTCCTAGGGGAGGTGCTTGGTTGAAATCCCTGAGTCATTGACAGAGTGCTTTGTACTTCTCAGTCTGCGAGGGGAAGGGGGGGGGGGGGTGCTTTGTGAAGCTAACTAGCAGATGGTGGGACCTTGGGAATCCATTTGGAAAGAATGCCAGGAGCGAGAAAGCAGGGGCGTAGGCAGACATTGATTTTTTGGACCGGCCTAAATAAATGTGGGTGGGCAAATCTTTTCCCCAGCGAATATTGGCTTACAGTACACATTGGAATGAAAAATACACAATGCCTTATTAGGCTTACAAAAGGACCAAACAAATAAACATAACTTTGCAACCAAGCCCTTTTAAATGTAAACAACATCTCAAAAGAGAAAATTAACAGCTGGAAACCCTATAACACACTCATTATACCAACTGACAGTTGGAAAGACTGCTTTCTGCTTGTCATGGGTAGGGTGATGCACCGAGTACTTCACTGAGTGATGGAAATACTGTGACCGTGTTCTGCATCTTCCACAGCAACTGAAAACTGGGTGTTGGCTGCCCGTACATATTATACTACGTGTTGAGGTGTTGGCTGCCCGTACATAGTATACTACGTGTTGAGGTGTTGGCTGCCCGTACATATTATACTACGTGTTGAGGTGTTGGCTGCCCGTACATATTATACTACGTGTTGAGGTGTTGGCTGCCCGTACATATTATACTACGTGTTGAGGTGTTGGCTGCCCGTACATATTATACTACGTGTTGAGGTGTTGGCTGCCCGTACATATTATACTACGTGTTGAGGTGTTGGCTGCCCGTACATATTATACTACGTGTTGAGGTGTTGGCTGCCCGTACATATTATACTACGTGTTGAGGTGTTGGCTGCCCGTACATATTATACTACGTGTTGAGGTGTTGGCTGCCCGTACATATTATACTACGTGTTGAGGTGTTGGCTGCCCGTACATATTATACTACGTGTTGAGGTGTTGGCTGCCCGTACATATTATACTACGTGTTGAGGTGTTGGCTGCCCGTACATATTATACTACGTGTTGAGGTGTTGGCTGCCCGTACATATTATACTACGTGTTGAGGTGTTGGCTGCCCGTACATATTATACTACGTGTTGAGGTGTTGGCTGCCCGTACATATTATACTACGTGTTGAGGTGTTGGCTGCCCGTACATATTATACTACGTGTTGAGGTGTTGGCTGCCCGTACATATTATACTACGTGTTGAGGTGTTGGCTGCCCGTACATATTATACTACGTGTTGAGGTGTTGGCTGCCCGTACATATTATACTACGTGTTGAGGTGTTGGCTGCCCGTACATATTATACTACGTGTTGAGGTGTTGGCTGCCCGTACATATTATACTACGTGTTGAGGTGTTGGCTGCCCGTACATATTATACTACGTGTTGAGGTGTTGGCTGCCCGTACATATTATACTACGTGTTGAGGTGTTGGCTGCCCGTACATATTATACTACGAGTTGAGGTGTTGGCTGCCCGTACATATTATACTACGAGTTGAGGTGTTGGCTGCCCGTACATATTATACTACGAGTTGAGGTGTTGGCTGCCCGTACATATTATACTACGTGTTGAGGTGTTGGCTGCCCGTACATATTATACTACGAGTTGAGGTGTTGGCTGCCCGTACATATTATACTACGAGTTGAGGTGTTGGCTGCCCGTACATATTATACTACGAGTTGAGGTGTTGGCTGCCC
>NW_028172743.1:0-2000 GCF_963971535.1 Notolepis coatsorum
GGTGGTAGGAGAGTACTTTTACCTCTACACTACCCAGTGTCTCTGTGGTGGTAGGTGAGTACTTTTACCTCTACACTACCCAGGGCCTCTGCAGGTGGTAGGAGAGTACTTTTACCTCTACACTACCCAGGGCCTGTGGTGGTAGGAGAGTACTTTTACCTCTACACTACCCAGGGCCTCTGCAGGTGGTAGGTGAGTACTTTTACCTCTACACTACCCAGGGCCTCTGCAGGTGGTAGGAGAGTACTTTTACCTCTACACTACCCAGGGCCTCTGCAGGTGGTAGGAGAGTACTTTTACCTCTACACTACCCAGGGCCTCTGCAGGTGGTAGGAGAGTACTTTTACCTCTACACTACCCAGGGTCTCTGCAGGTGGTAGGAGAGTACTTTTACCTCTACACTACCCAGGGTCTCTGCAGGTGGTAGGAGAGTACTTTTACCTCTACACTACCCAGGGTCTCTGCAGGTGGTAGGAGAGTACTTTTACCTCTACACTACCCAGGGTCTCTGCAGGTGGTAGGAGAGTACTTTTACCTCTACACTACCCAGGGTCTCTGTGGTGGTAGGAGAGTACTTTTACCTCTACACTACCCAGGGCCTCTGTGGTGGTAGGAGAGTACTTTTACCTCTACACTACCCAGGGTCTCTGCAGGTGGTAGGAGAGTACTTTTACCTCGGTCTCTGTGGTGGTAGGAGAGTACTTTTACCTCTACACTACCCAGGGTCTCTGCAGGTGGTAGGAGAGTACTTTTACCTCTACACTACCCAGGGTCTCTGCAGGTGGTAGGAGAGTACTTTTACCTCTACACTACCCATGGTCTCTGTGGTGGTAGGAGAGTACTTTTACCTCTACACTACCCAGGGTCTCTGCAGGTGGTAGGAGAGTACTTTTACCTCGGTCTCTGTGGTGGTAAGAGAGTACTTTTACCTCTACACTACCCAGGGTCTCTGCAGGTGGTAGGAGAGTACTTTTACCTCTACACTACCCAGGGTCTCTGCAGGTGGTAGGAGAGTACTTTTACCTCTACACTACCCCAGACGCCCTAGATTCTTGAAAATTAAGTGAAACTTTTATTTCACTTCCATTAAATCTGTCTAGTGACCATCAACCAACATGGTGGCGAAGCGTGACTGACGCTTGGGATCCGTCAACGCCACTGAAACCATCTATAAAAGTTGTTATTCGAGATTTATAATGATGGGATTCCTTTATCCGTGATTAATTAACAATTTCATGAATATTTTAGTAAACGTTTTGATTTAGTGCACAATTTAGTCATAAAGAAAAAAATGTCATGAAACGGAAGCTGATTTTTTTTCTTCTTCTGCGTCTCAGAGGATGGAAACACACATATCATTGTGTGTGTGTGTGTGTGTGTGTGTGTGTGTGTGTGTGTGTGTGTGTGTGTGTGTGTGTGTGTGTGTGTGTGTGTGTGTGTGTGTGTGTGTGTGTGTGTGTGTGTGTGTGTGTGTGTGTGTGTGTGGGGTGTGGGGGGGGGGCATCATGTGAGGCTGCTGGTGGAGACAGAGATGGTCGGTGTTGGTGGTGGTTGGTGGGTATTATCTCCCATAGAGCTCCCTGCTAGCTTGTCTGTCACACAGCACTGGAACACAGAGGAGGCCAACAGCACATTAAACAGGGATTTACAGGCTTTATATATTACCACCACTGCCAGGCAGGTTTTAGAGCATTATAAACTTTCCTGGCAGTCTTTTTTGTACCTTCTCCTTGTGTGTGTGGAGGGAGGGAGAGGGGAGAGGGGGGAGAGAGAGAGAGAGAGAGAGAGCAGGGACAGAGGAGAGGAGGGGGAGAGAGAAGAGAGGAGGGGGGAGAGAGAGAGAGCAGGACAGAGGAGAGGAGGGGGAGAGAGAAGAGAGGGGGGAGAGAGAGAGAGCAGGGACGGAGGAGAGGAGGGGAGAGAGAAGGGAGGAGGGGGGTAGAGAGAGAGAGCAGGGACAGAGGAGAGGAGGGGGAGAGAGAAGAGAGGGGGGATGGGAG
>NW_028172742.1:0-14636 GCF_963971535.1 Notolepis coatsorum
TGGCAGCCAAATTGAGAGCGTGAATAATAGATGTGAGGGAATTAAAAGATATAGGAGAGAGAGAGAGAGAGAGAGAGAGAGAGAGAGAGAGAGAGAGAGAGAGAGAGAGAGAGAGAGAGAGAGAGAGAGAGAGAGAGAGAGAGAGAGAGAGGGAGGAAGGAAGGAAGGAAAGAGAGAGAGTTCCTCTCAGATTGCATTTATCTGTTATGTGACTTTGGTAATGCAAGAAATACAAAAATTGCTTTACTCAAATCGGCAAGGCAGGATTTGCCGTAATCCTTTTCGATGTGCGTTCTGTTGGCACAGTTTTTGAAGGTGGGATTCATTCCCTGCCAATTGTTGTTGACATACACATGTTATTCCATCCCTCTAGTTGGTGTCTTTATCTTGTTAATTTAAACATGGTGTGCTCTCTCCACCATTCTATCAATGATAATTGATAATTGCACGATAATTTTTTCAAGTTCCAATAAAGGGTTGAAAGACAATGCAACAGACAAATGCTGTGAGAGACACTGACAACATCAATTATTAGACTCAAGAAATTAATAATTAAAATATTTTATAAACAGAAATAAGACTTTTCCTGCCGATCGACTTGGGATTGGTCTCTCTGTGTTCAGGAGACTCATGGGTATACAAGTCTATTGGATCATGTCTCCAGCACCCCCACAGCCGTAGCTACAACCGCTTAATGTCAAGGCTCTCATCCACATTCATTCATTTTCTCCCCCCGCTCTCTCCTCCATGAGCTCAGCGGAAGTGCAGTGGTCAATACTCTTATGGCACACACAAAGCAAACATGTGTTCCTTTAACTCATTGACTGCCACACTGTTTTCCCATCTTTACTCAATGTCGCCAGCGTTATTGACCATTTTCACGATGTTTGCGGACCCATCATCGGTTCTGTATTATATGGAGACAATAGTATGGCTCATTTGACAGGCATTGTTTATAGTCCAACATTGACAAAGCAGTTAATTTCTACATACTTTAGTTTGTGCGGTATTACACACTAAACATCGCCCCTTTCCAAAATAATCCAGTATTTTTTTCTAGATCGCAAGATATGACGTCTTATATGCATTATGCCCAAATCGTTCGGGTTGCTCGCCTGAAACTCCAAATATTTCCAAATCAAAGGTATATACCATATATATGTGCTTCTTCACAAAATCATCAACAGGGGGGGGGGGGGGTCGTTTTACCTCGAAACTGTGATCGTTACCAAAAGCATGTTTTAGGTTCGGTAAAAGACGACGCTGTGATCGGTACAGAAGCATGTTTTAGGTTCGGTAAAATAACATGGAATAGACCTTACCTTAGTCAGAACGTACCCCAAAAAGAATAATCCCAGTGATCCCATCGCAATCGCAATTACTCGTGTATATTGGGCATGGCTATCATACGGGAAACAATTGGTTTGAGGCGATAACATCTCTGACCAATTGCTCTGTCCTGATTCCCTCTGAGGGGGAGGAGTTAATAATAATAATAATAATAATGCAGGACATCTTTAGGGGGTCTTTCATCGGCATGCAACAAACTGGACATGCAATTGGAGCGGCACACACACACACCGGGACACACACACACACATGCATTGTCTTTTTCTCAGTCGCCGATGCGATAGAGTCTCTGCGCCTAACCCATCCCGTCGTCCTTCCTCCCTTGGGCAGCCGGGAGGCGTGTTGCTTTTTAACAGCGGAGGAGTGCAAGAATGTGACAATGTGACCATGTGACCGCGGCAGCGCGAGAGAGCGGCAGTGCGGAAATAGGCTGTCTATTGCCATTCTCTAAGACAAACGCTAACCTTAACCAGCTCCTTAACAGCGCCTAAACTTAACCCTTCTAACCTTAACCAACTCCGAAACAATGCCTAACCTTAACCTTAACCTTAACCATGCCTAACCTTAACCTTAACCATAGAAAGAATATTGCCATTCTCTAAGACAAACTCTAACCTTAACCAGCTCCTTAACAGCGCCTAAACTTAACCCTTCTAACCTTAACCAACTCCGAAACAATGCCTAACCTTAACCTTAACCTTAACCATGCCTAACCTTAACCGGCGAAAGAATGCACGTAAAAAATAAAAAAAAAATAAATAAAAATGATGGGATTCAAACTTGTCACCAACGGACCGCAGCGCTGCCAGGTGAGCTAAGCTTCGAATGAAAAGCATGGCGGATTACGGCTACATAATGCCGCAAGCTCTGCCGCTCCACTCTGCGGCTGCCGCGCCTGCCGCGGGGCGTGTCGCAGCCAATCAGGGAAAACGCGGAAGCACTCGGCAGCACTCCTCCGCTGTTAATAAGCAATAGGCAGCCGGGAGCAGATAGGGCGTCAACCTGAGCCGCGCCCCGGGGACCAATCCAAGTGCTCCTGTCCGTCTTCATAAAGGACGCCACAGCGTTAGCGATCTGTTGTTGTGCATGTTTTTCCATTGGGTTTATCGTATCGGGGGGGAAACCCTTGCGAGCACGGGGAGAACAAGCAAACTCCACACAGAAAGGCCTGGGAGATACCCCACCTGGGTACCTGGCATCATGGAAACCTGGTCCCCAAGCGGGAATCGAACCCTGGACCTTCTTGCTGTGAGGCGACAGTGTTAACCACTACACCACCGTGCCACGTATGTAGTTCCACAATGTAGTTCCTGCAGACACTCCCCACACTAAAGTGGCCCCACACTAAACTATCCCAGTTCAAAAGGTAGGCGATACTGCGAACTGGCCGATTCGATTGCCATTGCAATTTTTACGTAGGCAGCGGTGCAAGGGATACACAGGGAGGTCCGCACGAGTGTTTAGAATGGGGATCAAAGGAAAAATATCAAAGGATCTAAACCAGAGAATTGTCGGGTAAGGGTGCAGAAAGAGATAATAATAATAAAAAGTATTCATTACATTTATATATGATATCGCTTTTCTAGACACTCTCCCCACAATGTAGGGTGGAAATTGCCTCCTTCATCACCACTGGCAGCACCCAACCTTGGGCAACGCAGGCTCAATGGCTGCCATACACTGGTACCAGGCACACATCACACTACACAATGGCTGAACGGCTCAGGGGACAGGGATTGATATCAGCCAATTAAGGGGAAGGGATGATTAGGTGGCCTTGATGTCAGAGATTGGGAATTTGGCCAGGAACTTTAACTGGACTCACTTGAACTGGATAATCAATCAGTAGTATTATTTTGATTTCCTTTTTTCTTTGTTATTTTTTTTCCTGCATGTGGATTGAACTGAACTGAAGTCATTGTGGAACTTTTGAAGTAAATATCATTTTTATTTGGTTTTGGGACTGTTTTGGGGACTTATTGAAGTGGAACATAATGACTGGATTTTGGGGTTTTCTGTGAGGAACAGTTTTCTCTTAGTCGTTTGCCTTTTGCCTCACTTGAACTGCTGAATACACATACTTGAATTGAGATTGACGTTGTTGTTGTTTGGTGTTGTATTGCTTGTGGGCCTATCCTATTTGCTATTGGTTCTTGAGGGTTGAAGATATGAGTGTGGTGTTTTATTATACTGCTCTATGCTGAGTCTTGTGTGCAGTTGACTCATTTTAAAATATTGACTCACAGCTCTTAGGAGGGCTTACAGGGGACCCTTCATTTACATTTACATTTACATTTAGTCATTTAGCTGACGCTTTTATCCAAAGCGACTTACAAGTTCTGTACGACAAGCCATCAGGAAGAGCACAACTCTATCAGCTGAGTAACAATGTTCATCAAAGTGTTGAGTGCTACAGTGTAGGTTAGTTTATTAGGACAAGTGCATGACAGTATGGTTAGTTAGGGTTAGATTTTTTTTTATTTTTTATTTTTTTTTAATTCAGATAATGGTTGAAGAAGTGAGTCTTTAGTCGACGGCGAAAGATTGGACGTGTTTCGGCTGTCCTAACTGGGGTGGGTAGTTCATTCCACCATTGTGGGGCAAGGACTGAGAATAGGCGACTTCTCTTTGATGACCCTCCCGGAGCTTGGATAGGAGTAGGTCTGAGGCGGCCAGAAGATGCAGAGCGTAGGGGTCTTGAGGGTGTGTAGTTAGAGACCATTGACCGGAGGTAGGCGGGAGCAGTTCCCTTTGCCGCACGGTATGCTAGGTCAAGGGCCTTGAAGCGGATTCGTGCAGCAATGGGGAGCCAGTGCAGGTCCCTAAGAAGTGGGGTGACATGGGCCGACTTCGGTAGGTTTGAGATCAGGCGGGCCGCTGCGTTCTGAATGAGTTGAAGAGGCTTAGTGGCAGTGGCCGGGAGGCCAGCGAGCAGTGCGTTGCAGTAGTCGAGGCGGGAGATGACTGTTGATTGGACGAGGAGTTGGGTGGCTTCTTTTGTCAGGAAGGGGCGTATCCTTCTGACGTTGCTCAGGAGGAATCGGCAGGTTCTGGTTGTCGCTGCGATGTGAGCAGAGAAGTTCAACTGGTCGTCGAGGACAACACCAAGGTTCTTGGCGGTCGGGGACGCGGTCACAGCTGCATTCTCGACTGTGATGGAAAGGTCGGTCAGGGGGGAGGATTTGGCCGGCAGGTGGAGCAATTCTGTTTTGCTTAGGTTCAGTTTGAGGTGGTTGGTCGTCATCCAGGCGGAGATGTCGGACAGACAGGCCGAGATCCGCTCAGAGACGTGGATATCTGAGGGAGGGAAGGAAAGGAAGAGTTGAGTATCGTCGGCATAACAGTGGTAGGAGAAGCCATGAGACGTGATAATGTTACCCAGTGATTTAGTGTAGAGGGAGAAGAGAAGGGGTCCTAAAACCGAGCCCTGGGGGACACCCGTCCGCAGGGGGCGGGTGGCCGACAGGGTCCCTCTCCATGACACTTGGTAGGAGCGGTCATTGAGGTATGATGACAACCATGTCAGCGCAGAGAAAGGAAGGAGAGAAGAGAGACAGGACGGTAGTTGCCTATGACGGTAGGGTTCAGGGATGGTTTTTTTATGAGGGGCGTGACTCTGGCTTGTTTTAGGGAGGTGGGGACCACCCCCGAGTTGAGTGAGGAGTTGATGGTTGCAGTTAGGAATGGGAGGATGTCTGGTGCTATGGACTGGAGGAGTGGGGAAGGTAGCCGGTCCAGCTGGCATGTAGTCGGACGGTTCGACGTTACCAGTGTCAGGGTCTCGGCTTCTGTAATGGGAGAGAAAGATGACAGAGTGAAGGATGAGGTTCTCGATTCAGCATTTGGAATGGGTGGGGGTTGGGAGAAGGAGCTGCGGATGTTCTCCACTTTTTCCTCAAAGAAGATCGCAAAGTCTTCGGCAGAGAAAGATGAGGGAGGGGGGGGTGGGGGGGGAGTGAGGAGGGAGGACATGGTAGCATGCAGTTTGCGAAGATTCTTGGCAGAGGCCTCGATCCTATGGTGAAAGAAAGAAGCTTTGGCATTAGTAATGGTTTTGGAGAATGTTAACAAGAGGTTGTGATATGTGTCGATGTCAGCAGTGAGGCGTGACTTTCTATACTTCCTTTCAGCTGCTCTCAGGACCTGTCTTTGTTCTCTCACTGGATCTGTCAGCCATGGACTGGGTGGGGAACGGCGGGCAGGTTTCTCAACGAGGGGACAGAGCTTGTCGAAGGAGGTTGCAAGGGCTGAGAGGAGGGTGGAGGTTGCCATCTCTGTGGAGAGAGCAGAGAAGGTGTCACTCAAAGGTAGAGTGGATAGTATGTCAGAGGAGAGGGTGGAGGGGGATAGGGAGGGCAGGTTGCGTCTGAGTGAGACGGTTTGAGTTGGGGTGAAGACCTTTCGGTTAAGCATGAGAGTTAGTGAGAAGGATATGAAGGAATGGTCAGATACATGTAGGGGAGTTACCGTGGTGTTAATGATGCTGGAGTTACGTGAAAATATGAGATCCAAGGAGTTGCCTGCTTTGTGGGTGGGAGGCATGGCAGTGGGAGTCAGGTCAAATGATTGTAGGAGGGAGACTACTATGACTGACTGAGATGAGTCAGGCAGGTTGAAGTCGCCCAATAGAAGGAGAGGGGTACCATCTTCCGGTAAGGAGCTTAGAAGCATGTCCAGCTCATCTGTGAAGTGATCGAGCGGACCCTTCAATATTGAGAAGAGGTAAATTTGTCCCCCTGAAATGTTTTTGCTAATATGAAAGACAACCCCTCCTCAAAAGATATGATTTCTTTTTTTTTTACTGTCAATATTTGTTGTTGATAATGTACATGATTCTGAAAAAAATGTCATGTGTTTTGAATGTGCTGAAACAATACAGGCGGATAATTATATAGGATAACAGGAAGTGGAAATTGGTGACATTGCAATAAATAATTTGTGGTCAAAACTATCTTTTTTAATCCACCATTAATTCATTTTTACATTTAGTCATTTTGCTGACGCTTTTATCCAAAGCGACTTAAAAGTTCTGTACAACAAGTCAGCAGGAAGGGCACAACTCTGGCAGCTAAGGGTCAGTAGGATTGTTTGTCAAACAGTGTCGAACTTGAACGCTACAGACCTTAGTGCATAATTGTATAGACATATTAGCATTGAAGCTAATAATCTAGACAAGGTAGGTTCCTTAGTAGCAGAGTGCACACTAGTAAAAGTCAAAAGGTTCGTAATTTTTTTCAGAAAATTGGGCAGGTTTCGGCTGTCATGACTGTGGTGGGAAGTTCATCCCACCATTGTGGAGCAAGGACCGGAGGCCCCCCTGGAACTCGGATAGGAGTGGGTCTGAGGCGGCCAGACGATGGAGAGCAGAGGGGTCTTGAGGGTGTGTAGCTAGAGACCATTGACTGGAGGTAGGTGGGAACTGTTCCCTTCGCCGCATGGTTTGCCAGGTCAAGGACCTTGAAGCGGCAATGGGATGCCAGTGCAGGTCCCTAAGAAGTGGGGTAACATGGGCTGACTTTGGTAGGTTGGAGTTCAGGTGGACCGCTGCGTTGTGTATGAGTTGAAGTGGCTCGGTGGCGGTAGCCAGTAAACCAGCTAGCAGTGCGTTGCAGTAGTCGAGGTGAGACATGACTGTTGATTGCAGGAAGAGTTGAGTGGCTTCTCCTTCTGAAGTTGAGGGGCAGATCCTTCTGATGTTACTCCGGGAGAATCTGCAGGTCCTGGTTGTTGATGCGATGTGAGCAGAGAAGTTCAGCCGGTCGTCAAGGACTACGCCTAGTTTCTTGGCGGTCAGGGATGAAGCCACGTCTACATTCTCCACTATGATATGAAAGGCCAGTCAGGGGGGAGGATTTGACCGGCAGGTGAAGTTTTGCTTAGGTTCAGTTTGAGGTGGTTGGTCATCATCCAGGTGGAAATGTCGGACAGGCTCCTGGTCCAAAGTTTAAACCTGACCTGTCTCACCAGGTCGTGACCCCTGGTTGACCTCCTCCAGGGGGATCGTGGGATACAGGAGGGGGGCGGAGTCAGGTGTCAGAGGAAGTCCTAATTTGGAGCTCAGGTTGCCCCCAGTCATTATTACACCCGCTTCAACTTCTCCTCTATTGTGTTTGTGCTGACACACACACACACGTGCACGTGCACACACACACAAAAAACATGCACACTTACTTGAGCATGCACACACCCATACACATGAAGATGCAAAACACAACACACAGAAGAAGCATGCTTGAAAACACACACAACCACATATAGTACAAGCATACACACACCCACACACTGAGATAAGTAGGTACATGTGCACACACAGAGACACTTTCTCACACATGCACACACACCCACACACACACTGCACACACACTCACACACACACCCCGTCTCTCCTCATCCTCTACCCTGTGATCAGAGAACAATGTTCCACTCTGCACAGCGATCTCTCTCCCTCCGTCACCCTTTCACTCTTTCTTTTATCTCTCTCTTTCATCCCTCGCTCACTCCCATCGGGCAGGGAACCTGAGCAGCTGAGCTCTGCCTGCACACACACGCGCACACACACACACACACACACACACACACACACACACTCACACACACACACACACACACACACACACACACACACACACACACGCACACGCACACACATGCACACGCACGCACGCACGCACGCAGACACACACACCCACATGCAAACACACACACACACACATCACATCACATCCATGTGCTCACACACATTTGCATGCAAACACAACACGGGGGCGACAGTGTCTCGGGAGGTAGAGCAGTCGTCTGTTAATCCGGAGGTTCCCGGTTCGATTCCCGCTCCTCCCGGGCAGTGTGTCGAAGTGTCCTTGAGCAAGACACTTAACCCCTAATTGCTTAACCCGTAAGAGCAGGTCGGCACCTTGCATGGTTGCCTCCGCCATTGGTGTGTGAATGGATAAAATGTGAGGAACACATTTGGATAAAAGTGCTATATAAATGCAGCCATTCACAGACAGACAGACAGACAGACAGACAGACAGACCTTGGACCAAAGAACATCACATACTTGACCAACTCTATACTCTAGAGAGGTGGAGATGAGGAACCTTGTGGTAGAAAGGCCCAAGACGCAGCCACTTGAGAGACAATTAAATCTCCCTGACGATGTGCTCATCTTTTCTTCTTTAAAAAATAAAATAAAAAAGTATTACAAAAGTAGTACATTTTGTGTGTTTCTTCTTTTTTATGGTATGATTATTTGTCCTTTTTCATGCCGCTCCACCAAGGACCAATGAACTCTTGTCTTGTCTGTCCTGAAAAGCCTGGAACGTTTCCATTTTCCATTGCAGGCTTTCATAGCAGACGTGCTCCTCCTGTATGGAGTGATGTACAAGTGCAATGACCAGACATCCTTAGTATCATGGTCTTTCCAAATGAATATCATCGTATTTCCAAAGGAATATCAAGGAATTTCCAAAAGAATATCATGGTATTTCCAAAGGAATATCATGGTATTTCCAAAAAAGAGTATCATGGTATTATCATGGTAGTACAGATGCAGCCCTCAGGTCACTGAGTTCTGCTCTGCTCTGCTACTGCGGTAATCATGCACCATTAACCTGGCAGTGCTGTTAACGAGGCGTTAATGATACTGCACCCTTGCAGTAAGGGTTACATTTTTAAGAGCTGGATCTGTATCATGGTATCATCATGGCAGTATCATGGTATTATCATGGTATTATCATGGTATTATCATATTATTATCATGGTATTATCATGGTATTACCATGGTAGTATCATGGTATTATCATGGTATTATCATGGTAGCATCATATTATTATCATGGTATTATCATGGTAGTATCATGGTATTATCATGGTAGTATCATGGTATTATCATGGTAGTATCATGGTATTATCATGGTATTATCATGGTATTATCATGGTATTATCATGGTATTACCATGGTAGTATCATGGTATTATCATGGTAGTAGCATGGCAGTATCATGGCAGTATCATGGTAGTATCATGGTAGTATCATGGTATTATCATGGCAGTATCATGGTAGTATCATGGCAGTATCATGGTAGTATCATGGTAGTATCATGGTATTATCATGGTAGTATCATGGTAGTAGCATGGTAGTATCAGATTCAATAATTTTTTAATGGCAGCCTGAAACTGATGGCTAGCCAAACACTGATGAAGGAACCATAGTTCCGAAACATGTATGTTTCAGGCTGCCATTAAAAAATTATTGAATCTGAGAGTGCTGGTCTGGCTTCCTGCTTTCTTCAACTCAATTTTACGGGATTAGAGCACCCAGTGTCAGACTTTGTGAGCGCGGTCTAACTTGACTTTTTTAGTATCATGGTAGTATCATGGTATTATCATGGTAGTATTATGGTATTATCATGGTAGTATCATGGTATTATTATGGTAGTACCATGGTATTATCATGGTAGTATCATGGTATTATCATGGTAGTATCATGATATTATCATGGTATTATCATGGTATTGTCATGGTATTATCATGGTATTATCATGGTAACATCATAGTATTATCATGGTATTATCATGGTATTATCATGGTATGAGCATGGTAACATCATAGTATTACCATGGTATTATCATGGTAGCATCATAGTATTATCGTGGTATTATCATGGTATTATCATGGTATTCTCATGGTAGCATCATAGTATTATCATGGTATTATCATGGTATTATCATGGTATTATCATGGTATTATAATGATATTATCATGGTAGTATCATGCTACTTCCAAAAGAGTATCATGGTATTTCCATCATATTCTGGTCACTACGATGATGGTAGTGACCAGAAAAGTCCAAGTCATGTGACTCGAGTCCACAGCTCTGATATAAGTGGTCAGTGGTACCATGGTGACATGTCCTTTTTACCATGGTACAATGCGCTGCTGGCGGGACAAAACCTCCTAACTCCAAAAACCCAACTTTTCAGCAGATGAAAAAAAACGAACACAGATTTGAGGGCGAATAGAGTTATGAGGTTTAGACAGATGATTGGTTTAATGCTTTCCCATTGTGTAGACTTTGTAAAACCACACACACATGGAGGATGATCTACTGAGTTGATAAAAAAAAATTTAGTTAACAGGTTTTGTCCCACCAGCAGCAAATGGTGGGTACTGTGGTAAAACTGACATCTCCTTCATAGTACCATGATGCTTGTTGGAGTTTGGCTGATTTTCATTTGTAAAAGCTCCCCCCCCCCCCTCCTTCCTAGTAGTTTATTTAGTAGTTTATTTACCACAACACTGGTAAATAAACTACCCTCCCACTCAGGGCATTTTGGGGTAGAACACATCATAGCCTACTACAATAACCTAGGGGTCCGCAAAGACGATTTCAAACTTGAAATGGTAACAACAGCTGAGGTACTGTACTTAAAAAACTGAGCGCCCTCGAAACCTAACAAGGCCACTGGCCATGACAATATCCCCTCCAAATTCCTCAGAGACTCAGCAGCCGCCATCACCCCAGTCATCACACACATAATAAACCTCTCCATAAAACAGGGACACGTACCCAAAGACTTCAAAATTGTGAGAGTGACCCCCCTGCACAAAAAGGGCAGCAAATTAGACCCAGGCAACTACCGCCCTGTTTCTATTCTTACCTCCATCTCGAAAGTCATGGAAAAAATAGTATACGAACAGGTCTAAAAGTACCTTGCGGAAACAAATCTAATCTACGAATTCCAATCTGGCTTCAGAACATCCCACTCCACTGACACATGCCTTCTCTATTTGAACGACCACATCAAACAAGAGGTGGACATGGGCAAATACAGCGGCATGGTCATGCTCGACCTACAAAAGGCCTTCGACACTGTCAATCACTCCATTCTGATTGACAAGCTAAAAGCAATTGGTTTTGATAGTCTTATCAGTGAGCTGGATGCAATCCTACGGTGCCTATAGGGGAGAGAACAGATGGTGGAGGTAAACAGTACCCTATCCCCCCCCCCCTCCCAGTGAGCTGTGGTGTTCCACAAGGAAGCATACTAGGACCGCTACTGTTCCTAATTTATGCAAATGACATGTCATCAGCTTGTGACTGCAACTTGTTCCTGTTCACGGACGACTCAGCCCTGCTGGTCTCTGACAAGAACAAGTTACAGGTTGAAAAAACCCTCAGCTCGGAACTAGGCAGAATCTGCACCTGGCTTGCTGATAAAAAACTATCATTACACCTGGGTAAAACAGAGTCCATTCTCTTCGGTTCAAATAACAAACTCAGCAAGACCGACGGCTTCTCAGTTACAGTGGGTGACAATATTGTCACAAGGAAAGATGAAATTACATACCTAGGTTCCATCCTAGAGGCAAATCTTTCCTGTGACAAAATGGCATCCAATGTAATCAAAAAAGTCAACCAACAAACTAGATTCTTGTACTGGATCTCCTCTCTGGTAAACAAGAATACCCTGAAGACTCTGGCAGGAGCACTCATTCAAGGGTACTACGACTATGCATGCACCTCATGGTACCAAAGCACCTCAAAGGCGCTAAAATCAAAATTACAAACATCACAAAACAAACTGGTCAGAATACTGCTTGACCTTACTCCTAGAACCCACCTCACCCCTGCCCACTTTGACAACCTAGGATGGCTTAGAATAGACAACAGAGTACAGTAACTTGCAATGGGCCTGGTCTACAAGATACACAACACAACTAAGGTACCCATGTGCATGTCAAAATACTTCCCAAAGGTCAGTGAATACCACGACCACAACACCAGAGGGAGCTCCACAAATCATGTTAAACCCAGATTCGGCTCAAACAAGGGACTAAACTCATTTCGCAATTATGCCACATCAATGTGGAACGCCCTACCCACAGCTGTAAAGGAATGTGAATCACTACCCACCTTCAAAACCACTCTCAAAGAACACCTACGGGAGACTGCAATTCGAAACTGGCCCCTGTAAATGTCCTAACCCAACCCCCTCCAATGTACAGTAAATGTCCTAACCCAACCCCCTCCAATGTACAGTAAATGTCCTAACCCAACCCCCTCCAATGTACAGTTCCCCCCCCCCTCCCCACCCCACCCCGCCTACCCAACCCCTTTGTTTCACCTCTCCCCTCTCTCTCTCTCCCCTTGCTGTGCTGGCTGCCTGCTCCTGACGCGGAGGTTCTGTTCATGGCGGTCAGGGCCACTCTCGGCCCTCAGTTCTCACAGATCGGGACCTTCAGCTCGGTCTCGGTTTTTCAGGCCCGCCAAGAAAGCCTCCAGGCCTTCGATGTCTAGACCCCTTTGATAACCCATAAAGGCGTACAACTAGCGACTAACCATCTTCAAACCTTGAACAGAGGAGAAAGCACAGGCCGACCACACGTACACAGAAGCACGAACGCACGCGCGCACACAGCGCAGACGGAGAGATGAAAGAGGCGATTGTTTCAAACTTTCTCCAAAACCGCAGGTCGTGTCGCAGAGGGGATGACGGGATGAAAGGAGAGAGGGGGGATGAGGGAGAGAATGAAAGAGAGGTAGAATGCTGGGAGAGACCGCTGGAGAGCAGAGTGTCTGACTGGCAAAACAGATCGCATGCCAAGCCACTGTCACCGCCACATAAAGGGGGGACGCTAAGTGAGACACACACCCACACACACACACCGCCACACACCCCCACACACCCCCCCCACACACACACACACACACACACACACACACACACACACACACACACACACACACACACACACACGCACGCACACACACACACACACACACCTTTATAGCTCTTCTCACGTATGCACACACACACACACACGCACGCACACACACACACACACACACACACACACACACACACACACACACACACACACACACACACACACACACACACACACACACACACACACACACACACACACACACACACACACACACACACACACACACACACACACACACACGCACGCACACACACACACACACACACACCACACACACACACACACACACACACACACACACACACACACACACACACACACACACACACACACACACACACACACACACAGGGCCGGACTGGGGAAATAATTCATACCGGGAGATATAGCGCGAAATATAGCCCCAATCAGGCCACTTTTTAAGCGGGGGGTCTGGGGTCCCCCACCAGGATTTTTTTTTGTTACAAAGACTTAATTTCCTGCATTCTGGTGAATTTTAGTGCATGTGAATCACAAACTAATGAGCCAACAATTGCTTAGTACAATGTACTGTTATGGACCTCAAATAAAACTGTTGTGGCACTAGCTACTCTCTTCACCTTCAAAAAGAAAAAAGCAAGAGCACAACATATTTTTCTATTTACTATTATAATACAGTTAACCACTCTCTCCTGTAAGGGCCTTTCTTTTTCTTTGTTTTATCCCTCTCTCCTCCACCCTTTCTCTTTCTTCCACTGTCCATCTTGACATCAACGTTAATTGACTTTCGCTCTACTGTATCTCTCCCGAGTCCCTCACTACCTGGCTCACTGCCTGGCTGTTATTCTGCATCTGAGTGCCGTCTGCCATTCCATTCGCCGCCTCCGCTGTCAATCAGTTGTAACGCCTGGTCCCGCCTCCACCAATCACAAGCGGCAGCACGGCTCCATTGTCCATCCATATCTTGTCTTGCACAGTCTCTGGAGCGTAACAGTAAGAAGCATTTTGTATAAAAGTATTCTGTACTTCTGTATTCTGTACTTCTGTATGACAACTATTAAAGAAACTTGAAAACTTGAAACTTGAACTTGTGTGTGTGTGATCCGCGTGAGGGAGAGAGTCAGATAGTTCTCCAACTCTGTCGCAGACAGTGAAATCCTGGTTGTTCCCCACCCACCTAGGTTATCTAACTATCGCGCCGCGCCGCCGCCACAACTAGAAACAATGGCCTGGCAAAGAAATTATAATAATAATAATAATAATTTTTTTTTTTTTTTTTTTTTTATATGATTTTTTAATCTGTGCAGGCCAGGCCACCGGGAAAACTCCCAGTGCTCCCGATGGCCAGTCCGGGCCTGCACACACACACACACACATACACACACACACACACACACACACACACACACATTCCATAGACGTACATGTTAGACTTACATTAATTTCCCCTATTACCTCCATGTCATTAAAGTCACAATGGTAGTCAAACAATACACACACACACACACACACAAATACACGCAGACATGGGCGCCAGAGCAATGGAGCAAACAGAGCAGGTGCATCCCAACAATTG
>NW_028172741.1:0-2500 GCF_963971535.1 Notolepis coatsorum
TTATTATTATTATTATTATTATTATTATTATTATTATTATTATTATTATTATTATTATTATTATTATTATTATTATTATTATTATTATTATTATTATTATTATTATTATTATTATTATTATTATTATTATTATTATTATTATTATTATTATTATTATTATTATTATTATTATTATTATTATTATTATTATTATTATTATTATTATTATTATTATTATTATTATTATTATTATTATTATTATTATTATTATTATTATAATTATTATTATTATTATTATTATTATTATTATTACTACTACCATGGTATCATTATCAACTTAAGTCATTGTAGTCATTGTAGTAGTTGTGGTGGTGGTGGTGGTAGTGGTAGTAGTAGTAGTACTAGTAGTAGTAGTAGTAGTAGTAGTAGTAGTAGTAGTAGTAGTAGTAGTAGTAGTAGTAGTAGTAGTAGTAGTAGTAGTAGTAGTAGTAGTAGTAGTAGTAGTAGTAGTAGTAGTAGTAGTAGTAGTAGTAGTAGTAGTAGTAGTAGTAGTAGTAATAGTAGGCAGGGCCGGATTAACGCCCGTGGGACTCTAGTGACTCAAATTTTGAATTTTTTTATTTTAACTTTTATTTTTTATTTTTTTGGAGGCCCCTCGTCACTCGAGGCCTTTTGGAGGCCCTCGTCACTAGAGGCCCCACATTTTATTTTATTTTATTTTCTTATTTTGGAGATCGATGTCATACTGTGACACTGAAATGAAAACATATTTCATCAACTAAAATATTTTGTCAACAAAAATATTTCATCAACTAAAATATACAGTACGTCACACCCTGCCGTCTGCAAGTGGCTAATCTTGAGTATTTTTTCTCCTCTTCATAAGAGTTTGAGGTTTTCCGTTTGAGGTAAAAACAGCAATAAAAAAAAAATCTCCACATCCCAGCCCCGACGCCTGAATACTTTTACCAACGGATTTCCAGTTCCGCGTTCGCGTTCTGCGCTCTGATTGGCCACTGACGTTTCTGGTAGCGCCAATCGTGTGACGCCTCTTTCTTTCACCGGTTAAGCTTAGGCACTCTTTCGAAGTTGGTTAAGGTTAGAGTTTGTCTTAGAGCAGGGCGATAGAACACCAGCCCTGATTGATTCCATACTCTAACCTTAACCAACTTCGAAAGAGTTGCCTAAGAAACGTCAGTGGCCAATCAGATCGCACCAGAAACGTCAGTGGCCAATCAGATCGCAGAACGCGAATGCGGAACTGGAAATCCGTTGGTAAAAGAATAGACGCAGCCCCGACACGAATGAGGCAGATTGGGATCATTATTCATGACAGACAGACACGCCGGTGCTGATAGCGGATATCATCGAGCTCCCCCTAGTGACTAGGGGCCTCCACTACACACTAGTAAAAAAAATAAAAGAAATACGAAAAAAATATATATATAATCAGATCCTCATCCAGCGTTTACTTTCACAGCATCTATAGTGACTACTAGTATCATCGCATCTCTTCTCTATCTATTTTTATAAAAAAAATTGTATTGCAAATAAAAATATGATTGATTGTTTGATAATGAGGGGTGAGAAACGTTGAGTCTACATGACACTGACGTCCAGGTCCAGGGGTCACTGTCAGGTCAGGTCAGGTGACCACTGACCGCGAGAATTGCACTTGCAAGTTGATTAAGTAGGCTAAGACTCGAGTAGTACTGTATGATCATATGAGACTAAAAAAACATGGATAAAAAAGTTAAACGGTGGGAAAGCGGAGCTGCTAAGTTAAAATCTAAACAGGAAAGGGACAGAAAGAGCGCGTTACTTCGGCAAAGCATACCGACTATCTCTACTTTCTTCACCCCGTCAGGTAAGGAGGAGGATAGCCCCCTGGCTAGCACTAGTAGTAGCAGCAACGTTAAAGAGGCTGAGCCAGGCGCCGCGGGCAGAGAGGACGAGAATGCTAACGTTATTATTATTGATGCTAGCGACAGAGAAGAGGCAGCGGCAGCCTCTAGTTCAGCCGGCCCACCACCACCAGTGGCTGCCACCTGTTCGTATACGCCTGCCGCATCTCCACAGCCCAGCCCCAACACCAACACGAATTACTCTGACTCTGAGGCAGACCGCGATGATGACAGCCCGCCGCCGGCGGTGCTTGAACATGAAAACCAGGAGGATTGGTTGGACAATGTTACGGATCCAGCTTCTTTTTTTTTAAAGTGACATATCAAAACGCCACTGTGTGTGGGTGTGAGGGGGGGGCCTCCACAAGAATCTGGCCCGGGGGCCTCTGAATTCTTAATCTGGCCTTGATAGTAGGGGTAGGAGTAGTAGTAGTATTGGTGGTAGTAGTAGTAGTAGTAGTAGTAGTAGTAGTAGTAGTAGTAGTAGTAGTAGTAGTAGTAGTAGTAGTAGTAGTAGTAGTAGTAGTAGTAGTAGTAGTAGTAGTAGTAGTAGTAGTAGTAGTAGTAGTGTAGTATAATTGGTAGTAGTAGTAGTAGTAGTAGTAGTATTAGTGTAG
>NW_028172740.1:0-15000 GCF_963971535.1 Notolepis coatsorum
CTATTTTAGTTTTATCAATGGTTGATCTATTTGATTTATCTAAATAAATTAGCATGTGTGTGAGTGTGTGTGTGTGTGTCATGCATGTAATGGTGTGTGAGTGAATAAAATGTGAATGTGCATACACCTGTGTGTGTGTGTGTGTGTGTGTGTGTGTGTGTGTGTGTGTGTGCGTGTGTGTGTGTGTGTGTGTGTGTGTGTGTGTGTGTGTGTGTGTGTGCATGGTGCATGTATCTCTGTTGTTAATGAACGTGAGTGTGCATACACCTCTCTGTGTGTGTGTGTGTGTGTGTGTGTGTGTGTGTGTGTGTGTGTGTGTGCGTGCGCGTGTTTGCAGCAGCACTGTGTGTCTCTCTAGTACAATGTGTCTGTGTAAACTCTGTGTGTGAGAGCTTCTGAGACAGAGATAATCTGATTCTGCACTCAAACAAGGGCCACTGTATCCCCCCCTCCTCCTCCTGAGTCCAGACACACCCTGGGAAGGTTTTGGCCCACATACCTGGCTCCGGGAAAGCAACACATATTTTCATGCTGTGCACAGGAATCTGTTATTTGGTAGGAAATAATAAGGGCATATTACCAAACATTATGAGAACATCATCTCAGCTCATCTGCCTCTGCTAAATATACTGTATGCATGTGGCATTCTGTAACTATTGGTTTGGATCTGCCAGGATGTGCGTGTGTGCGCGTGTGCGTGTGCGTGTGTGTGTGTGTGCGTGTGTGTGTGTGTGTGTGTGTGTGTGTGTGTGTGTGTGTGTGTGTGTGTGTGTGTGTGTGTGTGTGTGTGAAGAGAGAGGAGAGAGGGTGGGGGAGAAGGGGAGCGGAGAGAGAGAGAGAGAGAGAGAGAGAGAGAGAGAGAGAGAGAGAGAGAGAGAGAGAGAGAGAGAGAGAGAGAGAGAGAGAGAGAGAGAGAGAGAGAGGTGGGGGAAGAAAGCAGTGTAGACAGATCACAGTTATCCAATAGGCATTTGCGCGGAGGCTATACCGTAGGCGTAGAGATATATAGATCTGTGCCATGCGCGCCCATGAGCGCAAAGCGGCCGCGCTGAAGGAATGCCACGATTAACTGCTGCGTAGCTAAAGCATTGAGTCATCCACACTGTCGACAACATATTGTGCAATGTCAAACCATGTATTTATTTTCAAACATATGACCGGGGATATAAGCATTGCGTTACGCGTGCGCGCGAGGGTACATTGATTGGCGTGAGTGGAAACAGACCCAGATCAAGACAATTCGTGCACCGTATTATATACCCATGGGGTCTCGCTTCCAGCACCTTCTTCTATAATCTGCTTTATTAAGCATCTCTTCTTTCTCATGCCATATCCCATCAATAAATGTCTCTAAACGAAGTGCACTAATTCAGTGTTTCTCTTGCAGGAGGCAGGGCGTCCTTCAGACGCGCGCACCGCCCGGCCGGCACCCAGAGCGCCGGTCAGCCACAGAGCCTATACCGCTACACCACGGTATCCGCAATTAGACGCTAATAATAATGAACGAGAGAGAGAAAAAAAAATCAGAAAACTTAACAGAGCAACCGGAGAGGAGAAACCCAACATTATGCTTGACCACCGGCGTCCCCCGTGCATGCATGCGTACCTTGTTTCTGTGCGGGTATCAGAATGCTGCTCAGCTTTTTAGACGCGGCGCTGCTGGAGCAAAGCCCTCGTCCCTCCAGCAAGGCTTGCAGCGGGCGGCTCTCCCCCGGCTGGTGCTGGCAGGTCAACCCGGAGCCACAGCGCCCCGTGTACACACCGCACGCCTGGCCCTCGGCGAGGGCGCACGTCATGCAGCAGCCGCAGCCGGGCTCCCGCACTCTCTCGGCGCAGTCCCTTGGCAGCGGCTTGCACTGCATGAGCGTCCCGGTGTCACAAGGCTCGCATCGGACCACCGGCCCCACGGTCTCGGCGAGCCGGGTGAACGCGGCCAGCACGGCGGTGGTGAGACAAAGCACGCAGAGACCGGGCATTCTTGGTCGATAAGCTGCAGTCACAAAGGGACAGTATGTGAGTTGTCACGTAGGCTTAATAAGGGGACTCTCTGTGACACAGCGAGCGGGCTAGCCTTCTCCATCTGTATTTTCTTTTACGCGAACTTCTCGTTTTATACAGGCGGAAAAAAGAGCCAACAAGTCACACCCTCCTCCCGTATGAATAATGTAAACGGAGAGCCCCGATATGAGGACCACCACATCGAGTCTAAGGAGACAGCTTGATATAGTCATTTTAGTAGATATTATTTACTGGGGGGTATAGGTATATTATTTTTGTCTTTCTGTTATGCAATATATCACACTCACCTGATTCTGATATCTGCAATCGATATCTCATATCGCTTTGACCTATTTTCACCGTGCAGGCGCACGTTGGGCTTGAACACATATAGACCACAATATGTATGTAGGTTGCATTTTTTATTATTATTTATTATTATTCCTAACATCAATTAAAACATTCGAGGACGACACGGAGGCGTCTCGTGAACACCTTCGAGATCACAGCTCGACGCGCAGGGTTTATGTCAGGAAAAAGTTGCAGTGGGCTCGTTCCTTATTCCCTCTTCTGAACCAGTGAATCGTTCCCTAATCTCTCCATAAGGCTGCCACAACACTGGCCACTTCCCCTGGCATCATCAGTATGTGTCTGAATACCACTGCTGGTACCCCCCACATGCACGACTGATAAAGTCTGCACCAACATTCCTCTGGGCAGGTGTGTAGGTGGCCTCCCTAACCCACTTAAACAGTCATTTCATTGCATTCTGTGTGTGTGTGTGTGTGTGTGTGTGTGTATAGTGTACATGCGTTTGTCTGTCTGTGCATGTGCTCAAGCGTGTACATTTGTGTGTCCCTGAGCATGTGTGTGTGTGTGTGTGTGACCACATACGCAGCAGGGGAGGGCAGCCAACGAGGTATTGCTTTCCTGTTCTGGGTTGTAAGACCCTCACCGAGGACCAGAGAGAGAGAGAGAGCAGCTCCTCCTCTCTGGACACATATCAATCACACAAGCGGTGCACTGGTAGACACCACAGAGGGCTGCACAGTGACTGAGCATGTGCAGAGCAGACTGCATACCTCACCCCCCCATACCCCCCATACCCCGAATAGTTAATAGTGGCGGTGGCGTTGCTCACCTTTCACATACCCAGTTGATCTGGCACCGTATGTCCCCCCGTTCCCCCCGCTAACCCCCCACCCCCCATCCCTGCCACCGCCACCTTCCTGCCCCAGCCAAAAAAAAAAAACATCCATGCCACACAGCCACCTTCCTGCCCCCGCTAACCGCCGCCCCCTCACCCCCATCCATGCCACACCGCCACCTTCCTGCCCCCCGCTAACCCCCTGCCCCCCATCCGTGCCACACCGCCACCTTCCTGCCCCCCGCTAACCCCCCGCCCCCCATCCAGGCCACCGCCACCTTCCTCCCCCCTCTGCCTCTCCAACCCCACAGGATTTAAAATTAATAGAGAGAAAAAATGGTCACATTCTGCAGGCTCAGCATCGCCCCCCTGTCCGGCCTACCCTCCCGTTCAGCAATAACAAACGCGAGAGGGGGTACACACTGAGAAAATAAAGCAATCAGTATTGCCCATTGTGTGATTTCCACCAGAGAAGCAGAAAAAGTGTTGAGACTGCATTATGAAAAACAAGCACGGGGTAAGGAAACACCCCCAGAATAGCAAGAAAACGTCTGCAGCTAAGATTAGTTTTCTTATTACTTGACACTTTTTCTTTTTTTTGCCGCCTCCCTCCTCCTCTCGTCTGGAATACTCAGCGGGGTTTGACCTTTCATGGTATTGTCTGTCCCGTCTTATCCGGGGGCCTCGGTTGCCCCCGAAAGCATCCTTTTTTTTTAACGATAGTCTTACTTCCGTTGTAAAGCGACGGAGCAAAAAAAATTGCATTAGAAACACGATATCCCTGGAGAACCATGGGCCCGGTGTTGCGAGGCGTCGTGCGGGAGCGAGCGGGTGAGGATTCACTTTTCCATCGGAAATGTTCAGACTACAGTCATACAACAATACGATCCTCCTCCCCGTCTTCCAGACAAATATCATTTCAATGTTTCAAGTACTCAAGAACTTGTTTTTTACGGAGTACTCGACTACTAAATTGCTCAAAATCTTCACCCCTATATACTGTACATGTAACAGTTGTGACATCGTCACCTCAAACTTCGATGCCCCGAGGGAGTTTCGAACCCGGGTCTTCCACACTGCAGGCAACAGCACAGGCCACTATAGCAAGAGGTGAATTCACTGCTTTGTAACGTGTCTGTGTGTCTTTTGAGGATGAGAGTGAGTTTAACCCATAGCACCGCTACCCCCGCCCCCCACGGCGCCCCCCAGTCGCTTCACCACATCTGAAGTCCGTCGTGACTGCGCTTCGTGGTGCCATCCGTTACATATATACACTCTACTATAATCGCTCATCTCTCAACCCATGATTCAAAGTATCTCTCTCTCTATGTCTATCAGCATGCTCTGAGTTATGCATTCGACTTTCTCCATCTGTGCCACAGTCAGTCATCTCCAGATCTCTCCAGATCTTCCCGTCTGTCGTCCATTTACGAAAGTTACATCCTCTCTTTATTAATCTCTATGGTGTCTCTGTCTCCGTCGACATTCCAACAGTGTAAGATTCTCACGATGCAGCACTCTTCCATTGCAGCGCTAGACCGTAAATCATTAATTGATCCCTTGCCCTGAAGAACCATATAACTCAATTTAGAAATGTTTTCGACAGCCCTTTAATTTGCGGTCATAAAGTCAATCCAAATCACTTGGAGTGCGAATGTGATACATCATAACAAAGTACACAACCTCTACTAGTCGTTAGCTATGAATTAACACAACAGTCTAACTCACCATCTTTAGATAATTAAGTACTCAACCTCTACTGTCTTTATGAATGAACTCCATGGCCTGTAGCCGTGCCGGGGGGGGGGGGGGGGGGATTCTGGATGTTCGGGTAGATAGACATGCTGGTGGTTGGATGGGGGGGGCGTGTGGCGTTGTGGTTGGTCTGGGATGGCGCTGGGACCTTTGGGACACTTTGGGCTGCTGTGGGGGTTGCGGTGGGTTCTTCATGTGGGGGATCCCTGGGGGGGTGTTGCCGTGTTGGTGGGTTGGGGGAGTTCGGCGATGGGGGCTGGCCGGGGTCCGTCGGGCGCATGCAGGGGGCTGGTGTTAGACTCTGGGCGAGGTCTGGGGGGGTTTGGTTGGAGCCTATGGCTTCTCCTGGACCTTCCCTGGAGTTGGGTATTGGTCTCTTGCGTGTGCTTTGGTGGATTTTGGTTGGTCTTCGTCGTTGGGCTCCTTCGGTTTGTTGGCTGGTTTTGGGGTTCCTTGCGTGGGGGGCTCACTGCGGCTTCTGCTGTGTTCCGGGGTGTCCCGGGGATCCCGGTGTCGTCTTGGACCGCCCCGATCCTGCATGTCTTCTCATTTGGCCGCTGTTGTGTCTGTCTGCTTGAGTGTGTGGAGCCGTGTCTCCTTTCGTGTGGCTGCAGGTCCTGGAGCACGTGGCCTGTCATTCCTCCGTGGAATTTGGGGGTGGTGGCGTGGGATTCGCTGGTTTTCCTCGTGGTGGCGGGGGCACTGGGGCCGGGGGAGATGGTGCGGCCTGCAGGGGTGGCATTCCCGTCGCAGTGCATGGCGGTGTGAGTGTTTGTGTTTTCCTTCGGTCATGACGTGCTTTATCGGGGGCGTGTCTTCTTGGATGGGGATGTGTAGGGATTGATATGTGGGGTGTTTGCCTTCGAGCGACGTTGTACTATTGTACTTATTTTATGTCTATTCTTATGTCTGCACGTTTACATTGCACTACTATTATTGTCTTTTATACCCATTCTTATGTCTGCAATTTATGCATATTTCTTTTTATTTGTGTGCTGATGCCTATGTTAATTGCTGTGGTGCACTCTGGACTGCGGTCCATGTGTGAAGAGTACTATATAGATAGTTATTCATATTTATTATTGTTACATTGTAGAAATGTGTGCATTGAAATGTCAGTGTAAAGTCTCGACGACATTGAAAATGAGGGTGACCTCAATGTATTTTTGAGAATAAATAAAGGTTGATGATGATGATGATGATGATGATGATGATGATGATGATGATGAGGAACACAACACTCTAACTTACCATCTTTAGATAATAAAGTACTCAGCCTCTACTGTCTTTAACTATGAATGAACACAACACTCTAACTCACCATCTTTAGATAATAAAGTACTCATCCTCTACTGTCTGCCTCTACTGTAACGATGCACAACTCACCATCGGAGTGGTTAGTAACTAAAAACATATATGAGTTATGTGGTTCTTTGTCTTCATATTGGAAAACACAAAAGTCTGTGACGATCTTCATGAACACTGGAAGGGGAGAATATAGACATATTTATTTGTTTCCTTTCTTGTGTTGTTGTTGTTTCACGCAGCAAATCGTCCTGCTGTCAACACTCCACAGTATCCACTGTTTACACACACAATACATTCACATTTTACAACTTGCAACCTAGGTGTGGTCCTTGACGACGGCTGGATCGACTCAACAACCTGAGCAACGTGAGAAGGATCTGCCCCTTCCTGACAAAAGCTACAATCAAGTGTCATGTCACTTGATTGTCGCTCACTCAGATCTGCCGATCAGCACCTCCAGGGCCCTGTTTCTTGTACCTGGATAACTGAGTTAGCCGGATAACTTTAGCTGGATAACTGAGTTAGCCGGACTTTCCGGTTTCATGTACGTGGATTTTCCAAATCACCATGACAACAGATCCAAAAGTTTGAGCCTGGTCGAAAGCAGAGTTCAAGTTCAACTTAGCCTGAACCATCGCCACGCCCCCGCAAAGAAGTGACGGCCCGTTTCCTGAAACTATTCCCACAGTCTACGATCTGCATTATACCATTCTGAATTACGTTCTTGTGCTCCATTCTTCCAGAGGGGGCTTTTGAAATGTAAAATAGACCCAAAATGCTGATACTAAATTCACTTTGTCCTAAATAATGCACGTTATATATACCGTGGCGACGGTGGCGCTCGCTCGTGCGATGTACACATTATGTGGTTATTTTAATTGTAACTGGGATTAAGATGTCTGATGAGATGCGCTGTTTGACGGATTTGAGAAATTGAATGAGCCGTTGACGTCACATTAATGAATGAGGATAAAGAGATAAACTTCATTCATAACAAAGGATATTCTAAACACGGGTCTCTCGTTCATTAATGTATAAACAATGAATTTATCCCATCTGGCACAGTGGTCCAGCGGTAGTGCTCAAGCCTGCCAACCCAGCGACCGGGGTTCAAAACCCGGTCATTCCAATATGATTTTTTTGAATATAATATTAATGATTATACGCCAAAGTAGCCTGGTTTTAAGTTAAAATATTATAAATCTACATGCATTGAGGATGTCATTCTTTATATAGCTCTCAACGTGCACCAAATTGAATTATTCCTATATTGCAAAAAGAAGGAGACGACTAGGGTCTTGAACCCCGGTCGTCTGTGTGAAAGTCAAAAGAACAACCCGTTAGACCACATTGGAGATAAGTTAAAGATTGACTATACATCAATCAATGGGTAAGAGAGCCGTATCGTAATTCTGTATAACAGTTAACTAATTATTTTCGCTAGCAAGATCTCATTTGATTATTCAATCCAGCAGGCAAGTTTAAAGAAATATAATCTGATTGATTGAGGTAATGAGGGACTTAAAATTAGCCTATAGATAACGCATTTAACTTGTCGGCGAGGCGATTGAGCCGTACTGCAATATGTTAATAAAGTTTTAAATCAATTAATCAATCAATGCCGCTAGAGAATCAGGATTTCTGCGATCGACACCTGCTGTCTTCTCAGCTGAGGCGGGCGCGCGCACTGATCCTGAGAATCAAGTCTGGCTTGAGTTAACGAGACTGAATCCACCTTCTTGGAACAGGAAAATCCCGGCTTCAAACATCGGGTTAACTGAAGCTGGATAATGACATCTTGATCGACTTAGTTGAACCACGTACAAGAAACAGGGCCCTGGTGGTCCCCAGGTCCAGGCTGAAAACAAGGGGTGATCGAGCCTTCGAGGTGACAGCACCAAGGCTCTGGAACGCTCTCCCCCTGGACCTGCGAACTGCCCCCTCTGAAAACTCTTTTAAAAAACAACTAAAAACACATTTGTTCAGACAGGCCTATGGTCATACATAGGCACTCTTTCTTGTCCTTACTGTTCCTATAGTTTTGTTTTTTAATTAGTGACTCATGATTTTATCCAAATTCTTTTATTCTACTTTTTTTTTTAATCTGGTTTCACTGTTTTTTAACTGCTGTCTGTTGTTGTTGTCATTTATTTCTGATTTTGTTTTGTTGTGTTTTTTATATTAAGCTGTAGTGTAAAGCACCCTGTGCATTCGTGCTGTGAAGGGTGCTATATAAATAAAAGTCATTCATTCATCCATTCATTCATTCACTCATTCATTCATGTCTCGCCTCGAGTACCGCAATGCTCTGTTAGCTGGTCGACCTGCTTGCGCTAGAGACTCAATTTCATCGGCGACCCAAAAATTGCATGTGTGTGTCACTGCATGATGAATAAAGACTTCTTCAAAAAGTCCAGTTATTATTATTATTATTATTATTATTATTATTATTATTATTACACACCCTCAAGACCCCTCCCCTCGACATCTTCTAGCTGCCTGAGACGAAGCAGGTTATTCTCTGTCCTCGCTCCAGTCAGGACAGCTGAGACCTGCCAAATCTTCTGCCGTCAACTAAAATCACACTTTTTCAATCAATATCTGAAAAGAAAGAAAACTTCTTATTGTCTTTTACTATTATGTACTATGCTACTATGTCTATACTACTATGTCTATACTACTACCTACTATGCTAATATGGCTATACTACTATCTACTATGTGCTATGCTACTATGTCTATACTACTACCTACTATGCTAATATGGCTATACTACTCTCTACTATGTGGTATGCTACTATGTCTATACTACTACCTACTATGCTAATATGTCTATACTACTATTGCACTCAGAGTGTAGCACTTAAGTTCAACACTGTTTGACAAACAATACCACTTAGCCTTAGCTGCCAGAGGTGCATCCCTCCCATCCCTGGATAAAAGCGTCATCTAAATGACTAAATAAATGTAATGCATTATGATCACTTTGTGCAGCTTGTGCACTTTGTGCACGTTGCACACTACGCGTCACGGGTCGTGCCGTTGACAGTGCGGTTATTCACGCTTTAGTTTAGTTTAGTTTATTTATTTAGCACATTATTTAAAAAAAACAGTGCTAGGAGGAAACGAAGCTCAAAGGGCATGTACAAAGTTCCACTCCCATCTCATTGTCCATAAACAATATGAACGAAATACATGTAAACATGGTCTACAAAATAAACTACAAAACAGGATCAGAGACATAAGGCAGACACTATAGCGAAAACATGGAAGATTGACACGAGTCAATAACAAGAACAATTTCTTTTTTTTCTTTTTTTTTTAGTACAAGAGGGCAAAGGAGAGGAAAATAACATATTAACAGTATATAATGAGGAAAAAGAAACAAGCAGCCATACAGTAGATGTAACACTGATGCACAGGAGTAACTTAATGTGATGGTGATTTATGATGAAATGAAATGAGATTTTAATTGTTTTTTAAATATAGATAGGGAGGTTGTTGACCTCAATGATGAACTTAGAGTGTTCCAGAGTTTAGGACCTCTCTCGGCCGCCTCTCAAGTCTGTGAGCATTATGGTCGTTACAATACGCTGAGGTTAGGTTACATGAAACACCAGATCATCGGTCGGATAAGGTTGGTGCTTGACCTTTGGAGTCACAGAGGCTCAGTACACATTCAACCTTTTGACCGGTGACCACGGCAGGTCTGAGAGCAACGAGTGTTGGAATCTTAAAGAAATGGTTGAAATTAAAGATTCAGTACAATGAAAATGGTGTTTTTCACCCTCATTGCATTCCCTTTTATTAACAGAAGATATGTTGATGTAAAATTAGCCAAAATATTAGAACTGTTGTTGTGAAAATGGCAACTAAAGCCCTTTGAACTCTATCCCCCTGGATATCAACAAAATCGAGCCATTTCAGAAATCTACTTATGCAATATACTTACTCTATAGTTCCTCTGATTGGCCCGTCAGTCACATCTAGTCGAGCAGTGTAAGAACAACCACGTCCCTCACAATCAGGCGTCAGTAGGGAGGTGTAGTGGTTACGTCATTGGTGTTTCCCGCGCGGTCCACCCTCCTTGAAATTGCCAATTTTGTGTAGTTCTCTTTTAACGACAAATTAAAAACCTTATAACTAACTTTATTTCAACCAAAAATGCTCAAACAATAATGTTAGTGATAGAAGGGAACTCATTTTGTGCAAAAATGGAAAGCTTGCCAATGTTCACGAGGAAGAATTATTACAATAGCACGATAATAAATGTTCCCAATGATAAATCCCTATAGGGATGGCTAGTGGGTACGTCATTATGTTCCCGCCAGTGACTTCCGTGTCCTGCTGCTTCTAGATGGGATATCAAAAGGCATTAAAATGGTGCAGTGCTGTGTTCCGGGTTGCAATAATAGGAACACAACGTCATGTCAACAAAACGGTATCTTATTACCGCTTTCCTCCAGACGACAAAGAGAAGAGAAGGTGGCTGTCTGAAGTTGGATCTCAATGATGAACAATAACAGTTAACATGCGGGAAACTAAATTGATGTCAGACTACACCTCCCTATAGTGTCTGGTGAACATTTACATTTACATTTAGTCATTTAGCTGACGCTTTTATCCAAAGCGACTTACAAGTTCTGTACGACAAGTCATCAGGAAGGGCACAACTCTATCAGCTGAGTAACAATGTTCATCAAAGTGTTGAGTGCTACAGTGTAGGTTAGTTTATTAGGACAAGTGCATAACAGTAAGGTTGGGTTAGATTTTTAATTAATTAATTAATTAAATCTTTTAGATAGTGGTTGAAGAAGTGCGTCTTTAGTCGATGGCGAAATATTGGACGGGTTTCGGCTGTCCTAACTGGGGTGGGTAGTTCATTCCACCATTGTGGGGCAAGGACTGAGAAAAGGCAGGTTCTCCTTGATGACCCTCCCGGAGCTGGGTCTGAGACGGCCAGAAGATGCAGAGCATAGGGGTCTTGAGGGTGTGTAGTTAGAGACCATTGACCGGAGGTAGGCGGGAGTGGTTCCCTTTGCCGCACGATATGCCAGGTCGAGGGCCTTGAAGCGGATTCGTGCAGCAATGGGGAGCCACAGTGCAGGTCCCTAAGGAGTGGGGTGACATGGGCCAACTTCGGTAGGTTTGAGATAAGGCGGGCCGCTGCGTTCTGAATGAGTTGAAGAGGCTTGGTGGCAGTGGCCGGAAGGCCAGCAAGCAGTGCGTTGCAGTAGTCGAGGCGGGAGATAACTGTTGATTGGACGAGGAGTTGGGTGGCTTCTTTTGTCAGGAAGGGGCGGATCCTTCTGACGTTTCTCAGGAGGAATCTGCAGGTTCTGGTTGTCGCTGCGATGTGAGCGGAGAAGTTCAACTGGTCGTCGAGGACAACACCAAGGTTCTTGGCGGTCGGGGACAAGGTCACAGCTGCATTCTCGACTGTGATGGAAAGGACGGTCAGGGGGGAGGATTTGGCCGGCAGGTGGAGCAATTCTGTTTTGCTTAGGTTCAGTTTGAGGTGGTTGGTTGTCATCCAGGCGGAGATGTCGGACAGACAGGCCGAGATCCGCTCAGAGACGTGGATATCTGAGAGAGGGAAGGAGAGGAAGAGTTGAGTATCATCGGCATAACAATGATATGAAAAGGCATGAGACGTGATAATGTTACCCAGTGATTTAGAGTAGAGGGAGAAGAGAAGGGGTCCTAGGACCGAGGCCTGGGAGACACCCGACCGCAGGTGGCAGACAGGGTCCCTCTCCATGACACTTGGTAGGAGCGGTCATTGAGGTATGATGTCAGCCATGTCAGCGCCGAGCCAGCCACTCCGATTCCTGCGAGGGCCGCGAGGAGGATCTGATGGTTGACTCTGTCGAAGGCTGCAGATGGATCTAGGAGACAGAAGGAGAACAGAAGGCCACGCCCCCTCCACCCGCTGAGACACGCCCCCTACGCCTGCTGAGACATGCCCCCTACGCCCGCTGAGACACGCCCCCTCCGCCTGCGGAGAGTCGGCTGTGCTCAGAGAGGGTGACCTAAAACACTTATAACAAATCAAATTATACATCTGAAGCTGAAGAAATAAACATCCCAGAATAAGCAATTTATGACTGAATTACAAGAGAAAAATCATTGCACTGGATCTTTAAGCTGTTTTGGCTGGAGGTAAGCCTCTGTGTGTTTTATGTTACACACACACTCCCCTTGATCTCTGCTTGAAATTACTTGACTGTTTTCTTGCATAACTTTGTGAAATGTTCCAAAAGATCCAAAATGTTTCAAGATGGCTACAGCCAACAGACCCCAAAGATGAATTAAACGACCGCTTTCACGAGCCAAACAACTCTCCCCTCATAGTGACAGAAAACCATCAAGCTCAAATAGCCATTCCATGTTACGGAGCCCGAATTACTTTCTGATAGTCTGCTTTTTGTCGTAACTGCTTTTGTTGTTCCCTGCCAACACAAGCACTTTCAAGCTTAATTACCCCCCACCCCCACCCCCTTCACACTTGTTGGGTTGCGTTTTCCTCACCAGGGGAATGATTAGGTTGTAATTTTGGCGAAAGCTGTTGACAGTGGTTTATTGGGAAATGCATAAATAATTGACCCACGCAAGTCATTCTGATGTGCTGCCAGCTCGCTTTTGAGGGAAATAATTTTTAGCTCCCTAACTCACCCCGCGCGCTGACAGAGGAGACAGCGCTCTTCACTCACGGGGGAAGGCCTGGTTTCTCTCTCTCTGGCCTGGAAGATCAACTTCTTCTGTAACTACGGGCCTGGCCACAGCTACAGGGGAGCCCGGGTTTTTAGCTCTGCTATAGCCAACAACTGCATCTGGGCCATTACTGGGATCACTGGGACTGTGGGACACAACTGGTTTACGCTCGTAGCGAAATCAGATATGTTTTGGTTGGTGGAATAAAGAGGACATGGATTTGGTGGCGTGACATCTCTACACGGGACAGATCAAAAGTCACATCAATGAAATGTTTGACCTATGATCGAATGCTATTAGCTCCCTTTTGACCTTGGGCGGGGGGGGGGGGGGTAAACGCACATAGAATGCCAACTTGGGTGGTAGACATCTGTCCATTGTTAACAGCCATCATCAGGTCTCATTAATTTTGCAGTTCTGAGATCAGGAGTGACTTATGACGGCCTGTACGGTGGTTGTTTTGATCCCTTAGTGTATTAACCAAATGAGAAACAGGTAGAACCTACGTCTTCTTCACGTCCTTCTACATTCTCACGATCACCTCTCCCGTCGGAGAGTCCTGCGACACCAGGTCACAGAACACAATGTTTCGCATTTCCCCCGTCGTCAAAGTGCTATACTGTAGTTTACTGCACTCTCTCGGAAAAAAAATGCACCTTCTGTAGATTTCTCTTTGGATTGTGACATTTTCACGTGGGTTTTTATGGAGGGAGGGTTGTGTTGCTTGTAACACAATGCCACCCATTTTCCACTGATAATGGCGCAGCTTTTATTGAAGTTTATTAAATGCTGCACATGCATGCTTTTAAAGCAAACCATTCTTTATTGATTGGGGCAAATGGTGCTGCTCTTTAAGAATGAAACCCCCAGTGATATCTGCTTCCAATCAAGTGAGGTAACGAGTTCACCCTGGCTCTCTCTCTCTCTCTCTCTCTCTCTCTCTCTCTCTCTCTCTCTCTCTCTCTCTCTCTCTCTCTCTCTCTCTCTCTCTCTCATATTCTCTCTCTCACCCCCCTCTCTCTCTTTCTCTCTCCCTCTCCCCATCTCTCTCTCTTTCTCTCTCCATCTCTCTCTCTCCCCTCTCTCTCTCCCTCTCTCTCTCCCCCTCTCTCTCTCCCATCCCTCCCTCCCCCCTCTCTCTGTATCTCTGTCTCTCTCACTCTCTCTCTCTCTCTCTCTCTCTCTCTCTCTCTCTCTCTCTCTCTCTCTCTCTCTCTCTCTCTCTCTCTCTCTCTCTCTCTCTCTCTCTCTCTGTCTCTGTCTCTGTCTCTCTCTCTCTCTCTCTCTCTCTCTCTCTCTCTCTCTCTCTCTCTCTCTCTCTCTCTCTCTCTCTCTCTCTCTCTCTCTCTCTCTCTCTCCCCTCCACAGCCTGACATGGGTGGAGAAACATCTGGAGGCAAGAGGAGGGATGCAGGAGGAACGGATAGAAAGAGAAAGAGAGAGAAGCCGAGTTCCATGAAATCTTCAAACAAAATGTAAACTGACCGTAGGTCAGTAATTAAGCCTGTTTGTTGTGTGCGTGCAGAGGGAGAGAGGGAGTGTGGCAACGAGAGAGAGGCAACTGGGGGCGGTTGGAAGATGTGTGTGGAAATATGTGTTTGTGTTGGAGTTGCTTGTCTGTTGGCTTTTGTTTGGGCCGTTTTTTGGCACCAGATGTGCCTGGCAGCTCCCAGCAGGAGGCCTGGTTGTTTGCACCCGCCACAGGGCACACTCTAATCGGTCAAACATGCACCGCGCTGCCTGGATGGAGCTCAGGTTCCGGAGGGCCAGGCAGAGCGTGCAGAGGGGGGATCACGTTGTGCTCACAGCCCAGGAGTTCAAAACATTGAATCCCATTGATTGATTGATTGATTGATTGATTGATTGAAAATGTTTATTAACAGATTGCAGAATGGGTACAGTACAGTACAGCTCAATACACACAATTGTTAAAAGGATGCAGACCAGAGAAAGACTTTCGTCTTGTTTACATCAGGGTCCCCCATTTTCTATTCATAATGAGTTGAAATGAATGAATACAAATCTGATCCAATCAGATAGGGATTACAAGTTTTGAACTCCTGGGTCCAGATCAGCACA
>NW_028172740.1:20000-46808 GCF_963971535.1 Notolepis coatsorum
AGTACAAGCGGGGTGGTTTAATGTATTGAGCACTCGGTGCCTATGGTGGGAAGAGCTTCCCCTACATTGATAACAAGAGCACCCGGTGCCATATATTAAGGATTCACTAAAGTAGACCTAATCGGGATCATTGTGTGTGTCTGTTTCTTTGAGTTCCATTTGCTATTCTAACCTCTGGGTAAATATTGTGACTGCATAATTATTTAACCCTTACACCCCATTTACAGAATAGCATTTGAAGGGTCTATACAGGTGGTCAAGGAAGGGTACTGCTTAAAGGGAAGCCCAATAATACTATTGAACTGATAGTCACTGGGTGTGGGAGGGCTGTCGCAGGTACTGAGGGAGTGAGGGTGTGTGGGGAGCTACTGCTGACCGCCTTGGAAGGCGAGGGAGACCAGAGTACCAATCCCCAGGTTAGTAAATCCTGGGCCCCATCCACGCCAACTGCAAGCCCTCCAGAACGACGTTCCGGGCCAAAGACGGGGGTACATATAGGTCCAATACTATAGTATCCTGCTACCCAGTGTCTGTGTACTACTACTCCCACAAGCAGGGATAATCCACCCTTCTACATAAGTATAAAATAGAAGTCAAGTACGTAGACAAAAGTGTTCAATATATACATATATACAATGCAGAGTAGAAAAGTAACTCAGTTACAATACAATATACTATATAATATACAGTACAATGCAGAAATGGGATGAGGTACAATTTAGGTACAATTTACAGTAAGGTGTAATGAGGTATGGGTTGTAGTGCAAATTCTTTACAAATAAATATAAAGTGTGTTTAGGTGTCTAAAGTAGGTAAAGTGGGTGCTGCAGTGAGTTGTTTGTTTAAAGTGAGTGTGTGTGTGTGGATGTGTGTGCTGTGAGTGCATTTGATGGTTGTTACATAGTGTTATTGTCATTTAGCATTCTGATGGCCTGAGGATAGAAGCTTCTTCTGAGTCTCTCTGTGCTTGCCATGAGACTCCGGTACCGCTTGCCTGACCGCAGCAGTTCAACGAGGCAGTTGTTTGGGTGGCTGGAGTCTTTGACTATTCTCTTAGCCTTACCCATGCACCGCTTGTTGTAAATGTCTTGGAGAGTGGGAAGCCCACCTCCAATTGTGCGTTCGGCTGAACGGGCCACTCTCTGTAGTCTGCTATGGTCTTGTGCGGTGCTATTCCCAAACCAGGAGCTGATATTGCCAGTCAGATGCTCTCTATTGTGCATGAGTAGAAGTTCTTAAGGATCTTCTGACTGACTTGGAACTTCCTTAAGCGCCTAAGGAAGTAGAGGCGTTGCCATGCCTTCTTCACAACACTGTCAATGTGTGTGGTCCATGTCAAGTCCTCGGATATGTGGACTCCGAGGTACTTAAAACTGTTCACTCTCTCAACCGGTGCCCTGTCGATGCTGAGGGGGCTGTAGTCCCTGACCCCGACCTCCTAAAGTCCACAATCATCTCTTTTGTTTTGCTGACGTTCAGGGAGAGGCAGTTCTCCTGACACCACTGCGACAGATTCTTTACCTCTTCCAGGTAGGCCCGCTCGTCGTTTGCAGAGATCAGGCCCACCACTACTGTGTCATCAGCTAATTTGATGATTGTGTTGTTGTTCCACTGTGCCACACAATCGTGTGTGTACAGGGAGTAGAGGAGGGGACTCAGAACACAGCCCTGGGGGGCCCCTATGTTGAGAGTGATGGATGAGGAGGTGCAGTTGCCTTCTCTCACCACCTGGGGTCCGCCCATCAGGAAGTCAATGAGAGAGAGGGAGAGAGATAGGTAGGTAGATGGATAGATGGATGGATGGATGGATGGATGGATGGATGGATGGATGGATGGATGGATGGATGGATGGATGGATGGATGGATGGATGGATGGATGGATGGATGGATGGATGGATGGATGGATGGATGGATGGATGGATGGATGGATAGATGGATAGATGGATAGATGGATAGATGGATAGATAGATAGATAGATAGATAGATAGATAGATAGATAGATAGATAGATAGATAGATAGATAGATAGATAGATAGATAGATAGATAGATAGATAGATAGATAGATAGATAGATAGATAGATAGATAGATAGATAGATAGATAGATAGATAGATAGATAGATAGATAGATAGATAGATAGATAGATAGATAGATAGATAGAGTGTGATTTGCGATATATTTTTTCTGGGAATTTGGGATTCTTATCTGCACTGATAGTGATCAACGTCAGGCCAATACAGACATGGTATCTGAGATCTTGTGCAATACTGAACTCACGGGGTGACATGTCAGAGATCAAAGCAAAGCAACTAGATTTTCCCGCATTTTGGAAATGTGAGATTTTCTCTGCATTAATCATTCTTGGCCAATGGTCCCAAAGTAATGGTCTACGTCTGTACTGCTGCGTTAAAGTAATGGATCAGATCGGTATTGGCATACAGTAGTTTCCTAGTACTTACCCCCCCCCCCTCTAGTACCCCCCCCCACCCCACCACCACCCCCAGTAGCATGTCCACCTCCTGTGCCAAAACTACAACCACATAGCTGCACATTAGCTCCCCACACCCAGGACGGTCTACAACCCGTCACGTATGAACGTCACATTCCCAGCCCTGTATATTTTGACACCCAGCCGAGGGGCCGTTCTGACACTGAACAGGTGGCCGCTCCGACGCGGCTAAAGAGGCGGCCCGTCCTGTAACGCCAGCTGCGGAGTGAGCGTGGCCTAAGCCCCCCTCCGCCTGTTAAACCTGTGTGGCTGACATGCTGTTTGGATTGCGGGTGACTGATTAGCCTGCGACGCGAGGCCCTTCCACCCGGGGGCCCTGCCTGTGTCTCGGCTGTGGGGCTCTCCGGCGGCTCTCACACCTGGCCACTGCAGCGCCTGGCTGCCGCGGCTAATGGACTGCGCTGTGCGTGTGGAGAGGCTGACAGGCTGTATAGGAAAGTTTAGGTGTGGCGGGTGATGTTCCACGTGTAGCATGATGTGAGCGAGCCCCCTCTCCTCCCGGTCCAATTACACCGGGGCTGGGGCCGCGCTGCGAAGGGGCGCCCGCACATTTTACATTTACATTCATATTTACATTTACATTTACATTTATATTTACATTTACTTTTACTTTTACTTTTACATTTACATTTACATCACATTTACATTTGCATTTACTTAAAATGTGACATTTACTTTTACATTTACATTTACTTTAACTTTAACTTTTGCATTTACATTTATATTTACATTTACATCTACATTACATTGACATTAGCATTTACTTAAAATGTGACATTTACTTTTACTTTACATGTTACATCTACATCTACATCTACAACACATTTACATTTACTTTTACTTTTACATGTTACATTTTACATCTACATCTAGATCGACATCGACATCTACATTTTACATTTACATTACATTTACATTTAACATACATTTAGATTAACATTTTGTCATTTAGCTTACAAGTTCTGTACGACAAGTCAGCAGGAAGGGTACAACTCTTTCAGCTGAGTAACAATGTTCATCAAACAGTGTTGAAACTTGAGTGCTACAGTCTTGCATGCATAGTAGTAGTAGGGACATATTATTAGTATAGTAGTAGGTAGTAATATAGGCAAGGACGATTATTTAACCCTTTCACTGCCACACGACAGAAGGTTAACCCTTTACTATCACACAACCGACGACGATGCTCCATCATTAGCATCGTTAGCTCCGCATCCGCGGAGCTAATGATGCTAATGATGGAGCATCACCGTCGGTTGTGTGATAGTAAAGGGCTGACCTTCTGTATTGTCACAGTGAAAGGGTTAACCGGCTGTTGTGTGGCAGTGAAAGGGTTAATGGAAAAGTGCATAATATTAAAAGGTATAGTACGGAGGTTATAAGGTTAGCACACACCCACATTAGGCATATAGAAAGGCAGGTCTGTTAGCACACACGTGTTCATGCATGTACACACACACACACACACACACACACACACACACACACACACACACACACACACACACACACACACACACACACACACACACACACACACACACACTTGGCATGAATACACAAAAGCACACATGTATGTAGAACACACACACACATACACAGTCATACACAAATGCACTCACACTCCTTACACATGGACATTGACATGCGCGCACACACAGAGACACACACACACACACACACACACACACACACACACACACACACACACACACACACACACACACACACACACACACACACACACACACACACATGCACAGAGTGAATGTCTTTTGTTCAGCATAGTGAGTTTAAGTGAGGAGAAGGGAGAGTGGGGCGTGTAGGGAAGAGATATTAACACACACACACACACACATACACACACAGAGAAGCCGAGGGAAGGGACTATGGGGGGGGGGGGGGGGGGGGTATGGGGGGAGGGGGGGAGTATGGGGGGAGGGAGTATGGGGGGGGGGGGGGGTGCAGTAAAAAGGTTGGTAAAGTAAATACAGTGGGCTGTTCTGTCAGCAGTGGAGAAGAAGGTCAGAATGAGACTGTAATCTCACTCCAGCTCTTAACCTAACCCTTTCACTGCCACACTACAGAAGGTTAACCCTTTACTATCAGAGTGTGATAGTAAAGGGTTAACCTTTTGTAGTGTCGCAGTGAAAGGGTTAACCGGCTGTTGTGTGGCAGTGAAAGGGTTAACCTTCTGTGTATTGTCGCAGTGAAAGGGTTAACCGTTTGGTAGTGCGGCAGTGAAAGGGTTAAATCTGTCTTCTCCCCGTAGGACCTTGAGGACGACATCGTCTCCCATCAAACGGCAGATTAATCTCACGTGACTTGATCGCGCCTGGTCATAAATGGTTATGCATCCAGTAGGGACTCTCTACATCCAATAGGGATGTATGTAGTAGGGACTCTCTATATCCAATAGGGATGTATGTAGTAGGGACTCTCTATATCCAATAGGGATGTATGTAGTAGGGACTCTCTATATCCAATAGGGATGTATGTAGTAGGGACTATCTATATCCAATAGGGATGTATGTAGTAGGGACTATAGTAAATGGTTATGTATGTAGTAGGGACTTTATGTTCAATAGGGATGTATGTAGTAGGGACTCTATGTCCAACCAGGGGCAGTTTAAACAACATTAAACTGTGCAAATTCAAGAGCTCAATGGGGGAAAATACCTTCCATCAGCAGCTTGTGAGTGGAATAAACGTACGGTTATGTCTATAACCATAGTTATATGAGTGTAGTGACGCTCTGGGGTACTGGGGTGCCTGGACACGACGATCCCTACCGTCACCTCCGGGCGTGGGTTGGCTGGCTGTGGCGGTCGAGGCACCCTCTCTGCTCTTGGCCTTCTTGGCCGAGGGTCCAGCAGTGGCGGCGGTGGTGGCGGTGGCGACGGTCGCGGGTCCCCGACGACGTGGCCTCCGTCGAACCTCACCGGCAACATCGGGTGGGGGAAAATGGGGCTGGAGCACTGCACGCTCCTCCTCCATGTCCCTGCAAGCAGCCGTCATCAGCTGCGTCATACTGTAATACTCTTCCATATCAGTATTAGCACTGAATAAATTTTCACATGCACCTTTACACACCTCATCTGTGGCCATACTAACAGCTCCTTCCCAAGTCTTTCACCACAAAGGCAAGACCACGGGGTCCTCAGTGAGTCCGACGCAGAGCGTCACTACACTCATATAACTATGGTTATAGACATAACCGTACGTTATATATCGTGTAGCTCCGCTCTGCGTCATACTGTAATACAGGAGCTAAGCAGAGCGGGAGCTCGACAAATGTACCCGCTGAGGTCCCCCACAACCATCAGACCCGGGGAGGACCCCAGCCCCCGGACCCCCCTAATGGAGGACGGGAGGGTATCGGATCCGACTGTGCGAAGAGGAGATTAGCAACTCAAACGCACAGGGTGAGCAGACCGTGGGACTTACCCACGACTACACAAACGCGCAACCCACATGCCACTAGGGAACGAACGGAAAGGAACAAAACCCCTGTTACAACCCTTAACATCACGGGGTCAAGAACAAAAGCCCAACCCTGTGGCAAGGCCGTAGCAGCGGAGCGCGAAGGAGGACCCAGACCCAGGAAGGGACTGGACCCCCCCGGAAAAGGGGGCCTGGAGAGGCCAACGACGCCGCAGCATCGAGACCCCACCAGGTGGTCACTAGTGACACCACCCCCCACATCGCCAGCGTATTCGGACAGGGCCCATCCAAGAGCAGGCCCTTCCCCCCTACAGCACACCGCCCCGAAGCACTCAAGAGGCTACACCCACAGCGGGACCAGGCAGCACACCGGGGGGAGACAACTCCCAAAAGAGGTCGATCCCTCAATCCAGGCAACAGGCCACTCGACCTGAGCCTGGAGAACTGCGGACTAGACAGGCGCCAAAGGGGTCTGCTGAAAACAGCACCCCGGCAGAAGGGGCGTATGCTGGCATGCTGTGCACCATGTTGCAGCCTCCACAAAAAACCCTCGACTCTCTAGAGGGGCCGAGGCAGAGAAGGCTGACATGATTGGCAGACGTCATGAAAGGTGCGGGGGCACACTCACAGGTAGACAGGGCCAAACCCGGCCTACCCCGAGAGTTGACTCCGCTACCAACACACCAGGGAACCAACCACCTCCTTGGTTCTAACATGAGGCGGTTGTTCCTATAACCCCCCAAGAAAAAACTCCAAAACACAACTGCGGGTATACACTGGCTATACCACAGTACAAGTGTTTTAGTTTTCAAGAAGGGGTTAACCCAGGCCAACAGGTAGACGAAAACAATTTCGAACCCGGGCCCTGGCGGACCGGGACGTACACAGAGATGCCAGAGGAGTTCTACAAGAACCACCTCAACAGCCCCCTCCCAGCCCCGCCTAAGCAGGAGAAGAGAGGGGCGAAAAAGAATGGAGAAGGACCAGGCTCCTTCAGCACGGCGCAAGGTACAACACAACATGGACCAAGCAACAGTGAGGGATAACACGTAGTAACATAACCACGAACATCTCCATAACGTCAAACCCTGCAACGCCCGGGCCGACCCGGCATTTTCCCCCCCGAAAAAAGCACAAGTCCCTCAGGGTACCAGAACAGCAGATCTGCGCCCCAGCGGACAACGGGTTAACTGACCTGGTCCGGCGCGACCAGAATCAGTCCAGTGCCCTAATCACGCCGCCATCCCCAGTCCCAGGAGGGGGGTAGGTACGCGTGTCGATCCAAAACATTATAGAGGGCGCCACCCAGATGGTCCCCTTCGTACCGCGCCCGGTGGCCCACCCCAAGGGCGTGAGACCCCTCTACCAATGCTTTGATCTATTCTGTTTTTTTTGGTCCACTTTTTCTCCCATTTTTCTATATTTTCTCCCATCCCAATTTCGTATCATCCAATTCAACCCTCCCCTGTCACGAACGTTGTTTCTTGCCTCCCACAAGCCGGCTGCAATGTGGACGAAGTCATACATAGCACAAGTCCCCTCCGGTACTTGAGGTAACAGCAGTCGCATCTTTTCACCTGCGCAGCTCGATCTCTCAGTGGCGAGGAGTAACGCGTGGGAGGCTCACGTTGCCCCCGACACTTCCTGATTCTACTGCGCAGGCGCACCAACCGACCTGTAGGAGTCGCTGTCCACAACGCCCGATCCCCACCCATCAGTTTCCCACCCCCTAATACGGCCAATGTGTATTAGTGGCGGTGGCGACGGTCGTGGGTCCCCGACGACGTGGCCTCCGGCAAACCTCACCGGCAACATCGGGTGGGGGAAAATGGGGCTGGAGCACTGCACGCTCCTCCTCCATGTCCTTGCAAGCAGCCGTCATCAGCTGCATTGCAGACCCGAAGAGCCCAGCATCGGAGAGGGGGGCCGTGAACAGGGGAAGCCTCTTCCGCTCCGGCACCCGCGCTTGCTCCAGCCAAAGGTGGCGCTGGGTTAGAGTGGCCAGGGCGCATACTTTCCCGGCGGAGATTGCCTGCAGCTGTACCATGTGCAGGATGGCTCCAGCCGCCTAGGCGTGCAGGAACTGATGATGAGCGTCCAACACCGCACCGCCCGCCATCATCCCTGACATGAAGCGTGCCAGCTGCGCGATGTTGGATGTCGCAGCTAGGCTCTGTGTCGAGGCGATGAATGACTGGTCACTCCACCCTCGTCTGGCTCCAGCAGCTCACCAAAGCCAGGCCGTTCGCCCCTGCAGCTCACCCTCTTACGACGGGAGCGAGCAGAGGCGAAGAGCTTGCGTATCAGATCCTCCGCTACCAGAGGAGCCGTCAGCCTATCGGCCGACAGCCCCCCGGTGGGGGAACCAGAGCTGGAACTAGGCCATCTCACAGGAGACGGCCTTGGCTCAACAGCTCCTCGGAGAGGCAAACTCTCCACCAGACGCCGCTCGGATGCGTCTGACTGCCACGACCGCGGAGTCAGCGCAGCCCCACGCCGCACGGCGGAGGCGGCAATAGAGAACCGCTGGTGAAGGGTGACGTTGCGAGCGCTCGAACCCCCCGAAGAAGACATTATAACTTAGCTTTTTCTCTTAAATTGGTGAGGAGAGAGAAAAAACAAGAAACAATGTCAACGCTATTTCACTAGTCTCAAAGTGGTGTATACAGACACTTGCCGTGGTGAAAACAAAGAAGGAGCTGTTAGTATGGCCACACCCCTGCTTATGTAGAGGAGCGGATGGGGGTGTGGCCAGGCAGATGAGGTGTGTAAAGGTGCTGTATTCAGTGCTAATACTGATATGGAAGAGTATTACAGTATGACGCAGAGCGGAGCTACACGATATATAACTGACAGTGTCTATAAAAAGTATTGACACAGATAGATAGGCTATGAAGAAATGGCTTAGTCACTCAGGATAAAGATATATGCAGGTGTGCTGTAGTCGACCTTGTGTTTGTTTGTTTTATTGCATTTTTTTATTCAAATTTACATATTTATAATGCTTGAAAAAAGTATTTGCATGTCTTATCTGTGCATACTCGTCATCTCCCCCCCCCCCCCCCCCCCATTTGAGGACCACAATGGAAATATTTTATTGTGTTTCAAACCTCGACGGTTTTAAATTATATGTGATGGCTGTACATGTTGTGTATCAGTATTGTATGTGACTTTAGATTGTCCAATAAATTAAATTAATCAATCAATCAATAGGGATGTATGTAGTAGGGACTCTATATTCAATGGTTATGTATAGTAGGGGCTCTCTATATCCAATAGGGATGTACTGTATGTAGGGACTCTGTTGTATACTCATCCGGTTATTTCGTACAATGTATAATAATGAGGAGACATGAGACAAGGGTAATTTCCAGTGACTTCCATCTCTTTAGTGGTAAACTCAACACAGGTGATTACAATGACGCTTGTTACTTAATAGCAGGGGCCATGACAGTATCTGATAAGGGACAAACTTAGAATGTCAATACACAACATATCCCTCCCCCCTTAACTTTGAAGGTTCCCCTAACAAAAGTAAAGCATTAAACATTAACAAAACACTAAGGCGCGAATTCACAAAGAATGGATTGCTCGGTGCTAATAGCTGCGTGCGATTAGCGTGCTCCGTCTTTGCGAGCTATTCACTAAATATATTGCATGGATGAGATACTAGTTCCTGATTCCTGATTTAGCAGTTGGCTCACGGAGCAGTTTGCACCTGCCAGCGCTGTTGGCAGATATCAGGAAGGGGAAGAAATAAACCCGAAATGAGGCATAGACATAACAGTATTTGTATTTTGTTTATTTCGTAATACAGCTTGCTTAATTTGTATTTTCATCCCCAAATAAATTATTTTGAGCAGACCTGTCCATAGTGCTGAATCTGTGCCAGTGAAAATATTGTCTCATTTAGGAATATTTTTTGAGTGAGGAAGTTGTATTTAATGTTTACTTAAGATAATAGAACTCGCATTATCATATACTTCAGAATAAACGTTTCATTGGCCACGTTTCCAGCGTCTACTCCTCATGGACCTGACGAAACTTTATAAATTAAAAGTTTATTCTGGAGCATATGAGTGTGTGGGTTCTATTCTCTTTATTGCGATTATTACCTAACCCAGCACCCAAAGGAGTGATGTGCTTTGGGGGGAATATATAGCATTGCCCCACCACTATGATCCAGGCATCTACGCCGGCTTTTTAAGATGCCAAATGTGCGCTCGATCAAATGCGCACATTCTGATGTGAGCCCGATTGTACGCCACCTCTCCAACGTTGGCAAAATGACGGACAGCAAGTGGACCCAGGGAATTTGGCAACCACATACGTTATTTATATAGCACCTTTCATACAAGGATTGCAGTTCAAAGTGCTTTATATAATTAAGACATAATAAAACAAGCAGCAAGAGCAATGCAGCAATGCAGCATGATGCAAAATCTAAATCTCATCAATCAATCATGGGCATATCTGGGCATATGGATTGATGAAAAGATGGCCTTTGATGTTCATATTGGGAACCTACTGAGAAAACTTAGACCTAAACTGGGCTTTTTCTTCCGGTTAAAGAAATGTTTCCCGTCTGAAGCCAGGAAGAGAATTGTGCAGAGTTCCTTTCTGCCTGTATTAGACTATGGCGATGTAATCTATATGCATGCTCCTTCCTCCCTGCTTAAAAAGCTGGATTCTGCGTACCATACTGCCATACGTTTTGTAACGGGTGCAGGCTCTCGCACCCACCACTGCACTTTGTATCAGTCATTAGGATGGTCCTCTCTGTACCAAAGAAGACAATCACACATGTTGATTTTTATCCTTAAGTCATTGCTAGGTAAGCTGCCCTTATATATCTCCAGACTTCTGTCCTTTTATACTTGCTTTTTTAATACCAGACAAGCAGCAAATGGGATGCTTTTAAATGTTCCTTTGATGCAGTCAGAGCTTGGTAAAGCTGCATTCTCCCACTATGCTCCCTTTTTATGGAATACGCTGCAAGTGAAACTTTGTCTAGAGGCACTTCCTACTGTGAATGCTTTTAAAGGTATGCTACGATTAGCCCTCTATGAAACATGTAACTGTTTTACCTGATGCTATTGCTGATCTGATTATGCTCCTTGCCACTGCACAAATGGCCTTCTGTATTTATATTTGATTTGTATGTTTTTTGTTTTTAATGCCCTGTTTTATGTTGAAACTTGTTGTGTGCCGTGTTGGTCAGGACTCCCTGGAAGAAGAGATCTTGTATCTCAATGGGACATTCCTGGATAAATAAAGGATAAATTAAATAAATAAATAAATCAATAGTGCCGACAACATTGGGAAAGCCGACAACGTTAAATAACAATATTTAAATAATAAATAAGATTTATTGGGATTATGGGATCTCTGGGTGGCTGGCTTAATAGCATCCTTGATTTCATCGAGTAGATCAAGAATTGCTTGAGCATAGCAAGGCGCTCGCCACCAATGCAGGAGATGCTGGGTTCGAGCCCAGCTCTCGGCGTTGCTACCAGCTTGGCTGGTCGTTCATACTAATACAATTGGCAGTATTAGGGGGTGGAAAGCTGGTGGGTGGGGATTGGACGTTGTGGACAGCGACTCCTACAGGTCGGTTGGTGCGCCTGCGCAGTAGAATCAGGAAGCGACGGGGGCGGCGTGTGCCTCCCACGCAGACCCTCGCCGATGAGAGATCGCGCTGTGCAGGTGAAAAGATGCGACGGCTGCCTCCTCGAGTACCGGAGGGGACACGTGATGCAAGGCTTCGTCCACATTGCAGCCGGCTTGTGGGAGGCATGGCCTAACAGCGTTCGAGACAGGGGAGGGTAGAATTGGACAATACGAAATTGGGGAAGGGAGAAAAAAAAAAAATGAAAAAAAAATAAAATAATAATAATAATAATAATAATAATAATAGCTTGAGCCATGGCAACCTGTGTCTCCGGCTGATTTCGGTCTCGCCTAAATCAAAAAGCGATATTCTCATTAGAAATATTCTTTCACAAGCACGCCTGGCATTACGATGCCTTCGCCTGGCAACAATTACTGCTGCCATGATCACCACAAAAGGGGTGGCAATGACACCCCTTTTATAAATGCGCTTAGTTACCACCAAATCCCTGAAGACGCAAATAGCGTTGCTTTAACTGCACGTGTCCTCTCTCCCTTCCTCTTCACCGTCTACACCAACGACTTCCACTATCGGTCAGAGTCCTGCCACCTTCAGAAGTTTTCTGATGACTCTGCGATAGTGGGATGTATAAAGGACGGTGATGAGAGGGAATACCGGGAACTGGTAGTGGACTTCGTCACATGGTGTGATAAAAACCACCTGCAGCTAAATGTGGCAAAGACCAGGGAACTGGTGGTGGAGCTGGGGAGGAGGAGGAGTGCACCTGTGACCCCCGTTTACATCAGGGGAGTCGATGTGGACATGGTTGAGGATTACAAATACCTCGGTGTGCACATCGACAACAAACTGAACGGGGCAAAACACACAGAGGCACTGTACAGGAAGGGCCAGAGCCGACTCTACTTCCTCAGAAGGCTGAGATCCTTCAATGTCTGTACAAGGATGTTGAGGATGTTCTATGAGTCGGTGGTGGCGGGCACATTCTTGTACGCTGTGACATGCTGAGGCAGCGGACTGAGAGCAGGGGACACAAACAGGCTGGATAAGCTGGTCAGGAAGGCCAGTAGCGTGGTTGGAGTGGAGCTGGACTCTCTAGCGAGGGTGGCGGAAAGGAGGAGCCTTGCTAAGCTCCAGGCCATCAGGGAAAACCCCTCCCAACCACTATACACAGACTTGGCTGACAGGAGGAGCATGTTCAGTGCTAGGCTCACAATACCTAAATGCAGCACTGAACGGCACAGGAAGTCCTTCATTCTGACAGTCATCAGTCTATATAATGCATCACTGTGCCTCACTGCATCACTGAGCACAGCGTGACAGTTACCATCTTCCTGGACTCTTACTTTGAAACAACACTGTGCAATATTACACTTACTGTAGACTTCTGTTATTCTTATTCGTGACTTGTTCTGTCTAAATGTTTAATGTGAGCGATTTGTAGTGTACAATTTACCTTCGTATTTCTATTCTATTCTATTCTAATATATTCTATACTGGTGGGCAGACATTAACAAAATCCATCGCTGCATACGACTGGCCGCAAGCGATGGAAAGCCCATATGAGGACCGAAGATAGAGGTGAGAGGTCGATGGTCAGTAGCATGAATTTTCTGCCGTAGAGATATTGATGAAATGTCTTTATTCCAAACACTATAGACAGTGCTTCATGCTCAATCTGTGCGTAATTGCTGTCCGCTTTGCTCAGCGTCCTTGATGCGAAGGCGATAGGTCTCTCTTCCCCTGATGGCTTGATGTGTGATACTACTGTACCCACACCATAAGGTGAGGCGTCACATGCCAGCTGAAGTGACAATGCAGGTTTCAGACTGAGAGAGAGCTCTCTCTGCTCCTTGGAAAGCTGTCTGTCCAATTCCATGTTTTGGTTTTGTTTAGAAGCTCATGGAGCGGTTTCAGCTTATTGGCAAGGTATGTCAGCAGGCCAAGGAATTATCTCAACTGACACACCTTTGATGGTGCTTTGTGGAGTCCAGTGCTGTCAATTATGTGCCCCAGGTACTCGAGAGAAGGTTGGAAACTCACATTTGTCTTCCCGGACTCTCAGACCATATTCCCCCAGTCTTTGTAGTGTAGCCTCCAGGTTCCTTAACACTAGCCCAGCCGACAAGGGGTCAAATGACCCCTAGGCATTTTCAATAAATGTATCCTCATCACTCGGTCGAGCTCCAGCTCTGTCACTCAATGACTTTTCCTAAAAGTATCCGTTTTATCGGGCATGGTTTCTGAAATTTCAAAATGACTTCAGGAAAATCTAATTACAATGTTATTCCACATATGCAAATGACACACAGCACTTTGCGAGCGTCTAGCAAATATATATATTTTTTTTATGTCACTCAAACCTACATATAATTTTGGTAAACCTCCTATTTTTATATTCAGAGGTAATTATATAGTTTACACTGTTTATTTTTCTCATATTTCTCATATAAGCTGTCGGGTCATCAGTCATTTTCTCCATGGCTGTGCTAGTGTTAAGTGCGACCGCTCATCTGGTCCTGTCATAAGCAGGTCATCCAGATAACACTGGACCCCTGGTAGCCCACTTAGAATCTGGTCCATTGCTCTTTGGAAAAGTGCTGGAACAGAGGTAATCCCAAAAGGGAGCCTCCGGTACCTGAATAGACCTTTGTGTGTCACTATGGTCATCCAGTGACTCTGGATCTACATGCAGCTGGAGACATACCTGACATACGTCTATTTTACTAAACTTCTGACCCCCAGCCAAACCTGAAAAGAGTTCATCAATGAGGGGTAATGGATACTGTTCTGTAATCAAGACAGGGTTCACAGTGACTTTAAAATCACCACAGATTGTTGGAGCCCCATCCTTCTTCATGACTGGAACAATCGGTGTGGCCCATTCGGTGTTCACTGGTTCCAACACTCCACTCTTCACTAATTTGTCTAGTTCTGCATCTACCTTGGGTTTGATGGCATACGGGACAGGTCTAGCCTTTAAACACCTTGGTGTGCTTCCTGGTTTGACTGTCAGCTTAACAGTAATGTCCTTCATGCTGCCAAGTTCTCCATCAAAAACTTTGGAGTGCTTCTTCAGAATCTCCTGTAGGGGGCCTGTGTCTCCATCATTAACCATGAACACTTCTTGCCAGGTCAGTCTGAGTTTTTCAAGCCAGAGCTGGACGGTTTCCTCGAATGATGTACAGCGGAAGAGTATTTTTCCGCTTGTTGTGTTCCACTGTCACATTCAAAACTCCTAACACTGGAACAGCCTCTCCAGTGTAGGTCCTTAACACATTCAGAGCCGGCCGGATATGACCAAATTAGGGCTTGTAGGCCAGCGCTTTAATCAATGGGAGGACGGGGATATTTGCGAACGCTTAAACTATATCTTAAATTATGGCTATGGGTCTAATACACCCGTCGCTTATCAATGACTTGCTTGCAGTCAACATGTTTTTTCATCTGTACATTTCTGTTTTATACCGTTTTGAATACGAGTATAGTTTTGGAGATTTCTAGTAATTCCAGAGAAAGACGCGATAATAGCCCTTTAGTGGAATACACAAAACACGTTGTAATTTTTCGGCTGATTTATGAATCGTTTTCAAATAAACGCTAGATTATCGATAGTATATGTGTCCTTATGCACGCTAGAGAAGCGGGCTGAAAAATCGCTTATCCGTGCATTGCTCCGCGTCAACGGCACGCACACACACACACACACACGCTGTGACCGCTGTGAAAAAAACATCTGATTAACCCAATACTGGTAACATAGATTCCTTACCTCACATCTGATGTTCTGCAAAAAGAATAATCAAATTCCTGATCGCCATTCCAAATATTGATCGCGTTTATTGATCCAACGTTATAGTCCAAAACACATAATCGACGCTTCTCCCAGCCTCCCCAGTCAATGTGGTAACACGATACTGCTTGCCCGAGAAGGGAAACCCAGACCGGAGTTTTTTTTCTGATGCACATGGCCACTCAATCCAATCCAATGATGTGCAATACCATCCGGGAGACGATAGGCGGCGGTATTTGCTCTTTTGCGAGCTCAGACCCATTCCCAATGATAACATCAGATTGGATGGATGAAAATGAATGGATATCGCTAATAAAAGAAATAATGATTCAAACCCGACTCAAGCGATGGCAAGTTAACCCGACTATACTCGTGGTTGGCACTGAATGGGTTAACATACATTTGCGAAGAGTCAGGTGCTGCAGCTTCTCTCTGAAAACAGCCTCTGATACCATGGATACACGTGTGCCGGTGTCCACTTGCATCCACACTGCTTTATTGTCCAACAGTGGTGTGACCCAGTATCCATCATCACTGTCCAGAACAGATAAAACATGCACAGTATCATCATCATCAGACTCACAGTCACTCTGCTCGTCCTGTTTGTGCTCCATCTTATTCACACATTTCTTCTTGTTTCTGTACATGCCGCCTTTCTTCGTCTCAGTGTGCTGTTTGTATGGCTGGGTCTTTTGATTTCCACAGGCACGTTCGATGTGGCCTTTCCTACCACAGTGTCTGCAGTTTTACGGCTTTACACCAACACTCTGATGGCTGATGCCCTATTCTCCCACAGCGGTAGCATGGCTTGCCAGCTGTTGTCTTGTTCTTGGACTCAAAAGTTTACTTATGCACTTGGGTTGATAGACTTAGCTGCTGTGCTTCTCGGGCAGCCATTTCCATTGACGTACTTATCTCTATGGCCTTTTCCAGTCTCAGGTTAGCTTCAGTCAGTAGTCGTTTCTGAATAGCCTCACTGCATAGACCACACACCAGTCTGTCACATATGGTAATAATAATAATAATAATGATAATGCATTTTATTTGAAGGCGCCTTTCAAAGCACCCAAGGTCGCCGTACAGTGTTAAAAACAAATACAATTACACAGTAAAAACAGAATATTACAAAGTTACACATAGGGGAGCAGTTATAATAAACTTAAAATTAAAGTGAGTATGCCAGAATGAACAAATGTGTTTTGAGACGGGAAACAAAGGTGGGGAGGTTGTCTATTGCGCGGATGTGGTAGGGAATTCCAGAGGCGGGGGGCACAGCAGGAGAAGGCTCTGGATACCATGGTAGTCAGACGGGAAGGGGGACTGACAAGTTGAAAGGAAGAGGAGGATCTGAGTGACGAGAGGGATCGTAAGACTGGAGAAGTTCTGTAAGATAAGGAGGGGCTAAGTTATGGAGGGCCTTGAAGGTTTCCTCAAATGGTCCGATATGTTCAAACATTTCAGCCATTTTCAAGCAATATTCTTTACCTTCCCTCGGATTTCAGCAATTAGTCTTATCCTTGTTTTGTTTGAGTTACTATCTTTGGTCCTGGCACCATCCTTCCCTCTTCATTTACTCAGTCTCCTTTCCACCACAGAGATTTTTCCTTTCACCCGCAGCAGCGCTGTCCTCCGTTCCGATGTCGTCAGCCCATCACGTCAACACAGCAGTATAGTTTGCACCGTTGCCCAGCTAGCTCCGGCGTTGTGCTGTACACTCGCGAAGAAAATAGGCATGTGTAGGGTCTCTATATTCAATAGGGATGTATGTTGTAGGGTCTCTATATTCAATAGGGATGTATGTTGTAGGGTCTCTATATCCAATAGGGATGTATCTAGTAGGGACTATCTATATCCAATAGGGATGTATGTTGTAGGGTCTCTATATCCAATAGGGATGTATCTAGTAGGGACTCTCTATATCCAATAGGGATGTATGTAGTAGGGACTCTCTATATTCAATAGGGATGTATGTAGTAGGGATTATAGTAAATGGTTATGTATGTAGTAGGGACTTTATATTCAATAGTGAGAGAAAACGGTGCTTTTTCAATGTATGTGATGTATAGATTGGGGAGAGATGACCACAGCTAACATGGTAGATCAAAATGTGCATGGAAGCAGGAGACGGTGATAGAACGGTGGTGGAACCAGTGGTTTCACAGGCACAGGCCGCGTCAGCGAGGGTTTTGTTATGAATTCCTTAGAAGAACATCTGAGATTAGAGTGTACTGTCTCCCAGGACAGGAGGGAGAGAGGTTCATCTTAATGAAACATGAGTTTATTAGTGTTAAAGGTTATGCAGTTGTCATGACAACACGTCGCATGACAACCAGAAGGCGGGGCCGTCGTTGCGACGACGAACATCTATAAGTCGAACGGTGTTTCCGGGTGTTGAGCAGACTAAAATCTGACTGAGACTAAGAGGGAAGAAACCAGAAGAGACTCTCTCCTCTCATTGAGAGAGAGGGGGGGGGGGGGGGAGAATGGCACATCACCAGTAGCTTCGGCTACCACGAGGATGGTCTTAGGCTAACGACTAGGCCTGACCACTATTGGACTGAATAACAAAAGGACAATCTGAACACACCGAAAGATCATTAGAAATATACTCTTCAAGGACAATACAATCTGTTAACATCTGAGCTGAGGTTTCTGTTTAGAGAAATAAAACCACGCTTTTCCTTATAAGGTATCTCACAGTGTCGAAGTGTCGAATTCTTACGGAAGTGGAGAAGTATTATGGTTTATGGATTGCACTAACGGGGGGGAGATAAGGATCTTATCTACCAGTATCGGAGACGTCAGGACCATTAAAAGTACACAACGCAGAGGAATTGGATGGAGGGCCAAACAGACGAAGACGTGATACTGGCCAGTTTGATCAGAATCTTACAGTTGATGCCGTTGGGACCCGGATTTGCAAGAGATTAAAACAACGGGAACAGTTGGTTGTTGATGACAGCCGGATTTGCAAGAGATAAGAACAACGGATAAAGACTTTTTCAATAATGGGGCGACAGTGGACAACAGTCATCAATGTGTGGGAGAATCATGATCGAAGCAAGGCCGGTCAGCCCTGGGAGAGAGCAGCGAGTCGAGCGGTCAGGAGGCGAACCAGCGCTGTAGGGGAAACAGCGCTCCGATCAAAAATGTGAGTTCACTGTGCACACGGTTGTTTTGATTTTATAGCCAAATAAAAACGAACAGATAGTGAATCCGTAAACGTAAACATTTCTAGTTTGACACAGAGAGAGAATGCCAGCTGTAATAATATGAGCAGAGAGCCATGGTGAAAATCGAGGGTGTTATCTACAGAGAATGAAAAGCAAATGAGGCAGGCTGCACAGTTTTGGTTTAAGGAGGGTAAATGCGAGATGAGGAAAGGGGGGGGGGGGGGGGGGGGGCGCTTGAATCAGATCGAAAAATTGTTATGGCGGGACTGTTTTCATAACAGAAGGAAAGTCGAAAGGAGATTGTACCAGTGTGTATTATGTCCGATCAGGCAAGAGTATTAGTCTGAGAAAGCGTCCCCTGATAATGGATAGGAAAGAGGAAAAACAGCGGTGTTTTCAGGCCTTGGAAGGAGGGGCAGCGTTCGTTTTGTTTGTGAGAGAGTAGCCATTATGAGCGAGTCAAAATGGCCGTGAGCACCACGAGGAGATAACAACAGATAAAGAACCAGGAAGTGACACGTCAACTAAAACACCATGGAGGAGGAGTAGGTCGCCACCTAGTGGCGGAGGGGGGGTAGTGCTGGGGAGTTTTCATTACCCATAGATTAAATAAGAATTGCACAGAAAGATGGTGCAGTTATTTGAATGGGTTAATAATTGAATAAAGAGGGAGTTTGAATTCCAGTGGGGCCTTCTCACACCTAATAAATAGGCAGAGTCTTGAGGGGACACGTCACCAGAAAGAACTGGCGCGCGCTGGGGGTCACCCGTGGGACAAACGTAGAGCGCCGAGTGGGTATCGTTTAGCTGCTGGTGTCACGCCGGAAGACAACAAAACAGGGAACAGCCCTGTAGGATTAGATATGGGTGTTGAGAAGGTGGGGGACTAATAGAGAACAAAAGCCATGGTAGACTAATAGCAAAACAAGGGAAGTCGAATGGACAGACGACTGCCGGTGTTGTGTTTCTGCTTTCAAGGGGGGAATGACACCGACAGCGATGGAGATGACCAGGAGGACAGACTGGAGGAGGAGGAAGCCGCAGGGGCCAGTCACCGCAGCCTGGTACACAGATCATCCGCGACGAGAGAGAGGAGACGGCGGCGGTGGAGGAGCAGATGTGGAGAGGACAGCCAGAGACACTGAGCAGTAGCAGACCAGGGGGGACATTTTTGCCTAGGGGACCGCGCCCTGGGAGGGGGACCAGCTCAGGAAAGGAGCCGTCACTGAAAGGGGCCCTTGCCCTAGAAGACGGAACCGGCCCAAGATGGGAGGTGTACTGTAAGAGAGGGAAGGGAGCGCTCTGATTTGGACGTGGGGTACCTGATAGGGGGGCCGAAGGGTTTAGGTGTGTCGTTTGAAAAGTTGCAATCTGTGTTTTTCTCTGTCTCTCTCTCTCTCTCCTCCATGACCGTTGTTTATCCTTTCTGGTTTGGGTGTGATGCGGGTAATGGAAAACAAAAGGAAAAACAGCAGACGGCGGGGCCCTAATTGTTATGAGTCTATTTTTGTGTATAATTAATTGAAAAACCAAGTAGTCTTATGATTCTGAGGGGTGATAAGAATCAAGGGGGGATTGAGAGAAAACGGTGCTTTTTCAATGTATGTGATGTATAGATTGGGGAGAGATGACCACAGCTAACATGGTAGATCGAAATGTGCATGGAAGCAGGAGACGGTGATAGAACGGTGGTGGAACCAGTGGTTTCACAGGCACAGGCCGCGTCAGCGAGGGTTTTGTTATGAATTCCTTAGAAGAACATCTGAGATTAGAGTGTACTGTCTCCCAGGACAGGAGGGAGAGAGGTTCATCTTAATGAAACATGAGTTTATTAGTGTTAAAGGTTATGCAGTTGTCATGACAACACGTCGCATGACAACCAGAAGGCGGGGCCGTCGTTGCGACGACGAACATCTATAAGTCGAACGGTGTTTCCGGGTGTTGAGCAGACTAAAATCTGACTGAGACTAAGAGGGAAGAAACCAGAAGAGACTCTCTCCTCTCATTGAGAGAGAGGGGGGGGGGGGGGGAGAATGGCACATCACCAGTAGCTTCGGCTACCACGAGGATGGTCTTAGGCTAACGACTAGGCCTGACCACTATTGGACTGAATAACAAAAGGACAATCTGAACACACCGAAAGATCATTAGAAATATACTCTTCAAGGACAATACAATCTGTTAACATCTGAGCTGAGGTTTCTGTTTAGAGAAATAAAACCACGCTTTTCCTTATAAGGTATCTCACAGTGTCGAAGTGTCGAATTCTTACGGAAGTGGAGAAGTATTATGGTTTATGGATTGCACTAACGGGGGGGAGATAAGGATCTTATCTACCAGTATCGGAGACGTCAGGACCATTAAAAGTACACAACGCAGAGGAATTGGATGGAGGGCCAAACAGACGAAGACGTGATACTGGCCAGTTTGATCAGAATCTTACAATAGGGATGTATGTTGTAGGGTCTCTATATTCAATAGGGATGTATGTAGTAGGGACTTTATATTCAATAGGGATGTATGTAGTAGGGACTTTATATTCAATAGGGATGTATGTTGTAGGGTCTCTATATTCAATAGGGATGTATGTAGTAGGGACTTTATATTCAATAGGGATGTATGTAGTAGGGACTCTCTATATTCAATAGGGATGTATGTTGTAGGGTCTCTATAGTAAATGGTTATGTATGTAGTAGGGACTTTATATTCAATAGGGATGTATGTAGTAGGGACTTTATATTCAATAGGGATGTATGTAGTAGGGACTCTCTATATCCAATAGGGATGTATGTAGTAGGGACTTTATATTCAATAGGGATGTATGTAGTAGGGTCTCTATATTCAATAGGGATGTATGTAGTAGGGTCTCTATATTCAATAGGGATGTATGTAGTAGGGACTATAGTAAATGGTTATGTATGTAGTAGGGACTCTCTATATTCAATAGGGATGTATGTTGTAGGAACTCTATTTCCACGCTATTTTGATGATAATAAACCTAACCCTTACCTTAACTCTAACCTTGGAAAATAAATAAATAGTGATAACGAGGTCCTGCGCGGCCTGCAGGGCGTTGAAGAGAGGCATGGAAATAGTCTCTCCCCCACGTAGCACACATCACATTATTATCTGGTTTGCGGGGGGAGGAGGGGGAAAAAAGCAAGAGGGAGAGAGCGATGACAACAGGCAATGAACACATATATCTTGGTCTGGCACCGGGAGCGAGCGCTGGGAGAACTGCCTCCTGGAGATGTTGTGATTCCATGCCACCTGCTCCGCATTAGGGCCCCAGAGAGGAGCTGACAGGAGATGTTTGACGGCCAGTCTTCTCACGGCCTCGTAAACAAACCTGGGGAGGATTTGGGGGGAGGAGGGAGGGGGGGGGGGGGACTACATTCCTACAGGAGATATCAAGCACGGAGATCAATGAGCGGGGCTAACAGGTCGGGATCGGTTTGGAAGTAACACGTCCAGATCAATGCCCCCAACGCGTTGAGATTTGTTTTAAAACCGAGGCACACACGCGACTGCACGCCCAGATAAAAAATTTGCGTTTGACTTTTTCGGGACATCGTGAAAAGGTTTTTATGACGCTTTTATCTGTTCTGTGTCTGAAAGTGTGTTTCCATGACCCAAAGTCTGACATCATGGTGCAATAATAATAATAAAAGACCTATTGCTTGTTCTGCTTTTTGAAGCCATCGTTACAGAAGGAACGTGAAACAAACGTTTGCCGCTTGACGACGTGTTTTTCTTTTTTTTAACGTTAAGTACCTTTTTAAAGGTTTGCTCCCATTCCCTGTGCATCTGTTAGTTCCTTCATGCAGCAGCAGAGATGGTTTCAGTTACCGGATCTGCACGAGTACTTTGCATTAAACACAATACTGTACTTAGGCTCAGGGGGTTGGCACACAAGGGCTGGGTTGTAATGGATTACATCTAATGGGATTACAGTAATCTGATTATAAACAACAGTAGGCCTATAACCGGTATTCACACTTTTGAACTGTTATGCACATTATTGAAACGAGTGAACTAGCATAAGTGCTCAAAGAGTTTGTGTGGTGTGTGGATGACAAATCGGACTCTTTGGCCAACTATGTGACAGAGGAAGCAATTGAGCGAATGCACGTGCGCAGGCACACTGTAAAGCGTTTACATCAAGCCGCCTGCGACTAAGTGGATCCTACTCCACGGTGCACAAGAGGTCCATTTCTGTTAGTCTCACACCAGGGGACAGACCAGCTCGCGTGGCCCTCCACACCGAGTCCGACTTCAGAGTGGACAAACTAGCGCACATTTACATTGGAACAGCTGTAAATGCCTAGTCTATATGCGAAGTCAGTCCCTGTTTGAAGATTTCTTAAAGATTTCCAGTTCCAGTGTTCTATTCTGTAATTGTCCATTTTGCATGTATAAGACGTTATTATCTCATTCATTAGAATGTTAGAATGAATTTTAGAATGATGAAATCAGTGTGACTGTATAGTATAGGTTTATTTCTATTGGGAAAGATACAGACACATTAGCTGGTTGAACAACATCTATATGTGTGGTAATAATGCAGATATTGAGTGTATTTCTGTGAAAATGCGCGTGGTGGTGCACCCCTCAAATTCCAACCGAAGCGAAAGAATTCGCTTCCCGCCCGCCCGCGGCCGGTGTGAACAGTTAACATGGGAGCGAAAGTGAAGCACTGATGGCTCACCGGCCGCACGCCCGTGTCCCGCGTTCGGTGTGTTCGTGCCGTCAGTCAGCTTGTACAGATGGGAACTTGGCCTCGGGACTTTGCGTTAGTTTGGGGCTACAGTATGACTAAGCAGAGCTGCCGGTAAGTATGAAGGACAGCATGGATCATGCCGGAAAAGGACTCATCACTGGTCAACAACATCAGTCTGGAGATAGGGCTAGGGTTCAGAAATTCTGAACTATTCCTTTAAGTTCAGCATGCTGGCACCATCCATCTCCACTGAAGACTGACGAGCTGTGAACCTTTTCACATTCTAATTCTTAGAAATATATACGGGTTTCATTAAAACCAGCAGTCATTGTCACGTCACCAATTGGGATGTTGAATTCTCAAAAATGTGCATCACTTGAGAGAGAGAGAGTGATAGCTATAGAGAGAGATAGATAGAGAGAGGGAGAGAAAGAGAAAGCAATAGCAATAGATAGATAGAGAGAGAGGGAGGGAGAGAGAGGGAGGGAGGGAGAGATAGAGAGTGATAGCGATATAGATAGATAGAGATTGCGATAGAGAGATTGCGATAGAGAGAAAATGAGAGTGATAGCGATAGAGAGATAGATAGAGATTGCGATAGAGAGAGATTGTGATAGAGAGGGAGAGAGAGCGAAAGAGAGAGAAAGAGAGAGCAATAGAGAGAGAGTGAGATATTGCGCACCCCAATGGGTTAAATCAAGTGGTTACACAATAGGCTGGCGTAGGGCAAGGGCTACTGTTACAACACCATACTGGCCCTGTGCGCTCCCCCCCCCCCCCGACCAGGCTGTATAGCTGGGATTCATATTTCTATACAGCCCAGTCTAATGCATTTTGGCCTCGACCACTTGTGAAATTCCTCGTGCAAACTTTATTTTTGACACAAAATATTTGGAAGCTGCTTGACATAATGAAGAGGAGAAAAATAGAGAAAACACACACATAGACACACAACACGCATACCACAACACACACGCATGCGCACACACACATGCACGCGCATGCATGCACGCACGCACACACACACACACACACACACACACACACACACACACACACACACACACACACACACACACACACACACACACACACACACACACACACACACACACACACACACACACACACACACACACACACACACACACACACACACACACACACACACACACACACACACACACACACACACACACACACACACACACACACACACACACACACACACACACACACACACACACACACACACACACACACACACACACACACACACACACACACACACACACACACACACACACACACACACACACACACACACACACACACACACACACACACACACACACACACACACACACACACACACACACACACACACACACACACACACACACACACACACACACACACACACACACACACACACACACACACACACACACACACACACACACACACACACACACACACACACACACACACACACACACACACACACACACACACACACACACACACACACACACACACACACACACACACACACACACACACACACACACACACACACACACACACACACACACACACACACACACACACACACACACACACACACACACACACACACACACACACACACACACACACACACACACACACACACACACACACACACACACACACACACACACACACACACACACACACACACACACACACACACACACACACACACACACACACACACACACACACACACACACACACACACACACACACACACACACACACACACACACACACACACACACACACACACACACACACACACACACACACACACACACACACACACACACACACACACACACACACACACACACACACACACACACACACACACACACACACACACACACACACACACACACACACACACACACACACACACACACTAGTGGTCTTAGTTTCAGTCCGAACCTGACAAGGCCCAAATAAGCCTGGTAGGTACGGCTGGGGTTCGAGCCGGCAATTTATGCGAATTGGTCGCGTCGGGCTCGGGCCAGCGCTGAAGAGAGAAAAAGGTGTCTCTGTGGGTGTAGTAGTCTGGGGGGGGGGGGGGGGGGGACAGTGGCTCAAGAAGTAGAGCAGTCGTCTGGTAATCCGGAGGTTCCCGCTCCTCCCGGGCAGCGTGTCGAAGTGTCCTTGAGCAAGACACTCAACCCCTAATTTTCTCTCGATGAGCAGGTTGCTAACCTTGCATGGTTGCCTCCGCCGTCAGTGTGTGAATGTGTGAGTGAATGGGTAAAATGCGAGCCACTATATAAATGCACCATTTACCATTTAGTTACAGTAGGCCAATCTGCATTATTTTTTACACGTAAGCACTCGGTGCTGTCCATGGTGCTGATTGCTAATTTTAGAGTAAATCAATCGTTGAGACTTTCTCTACTAAGATGTAGCTTTTAATTTCATTCATCCAATAACCCCTGCAGTCCCTGCTGCTGTAACTACAGGCTACATACGTTCATTAGCTTGAAGAAGAAAACCAAGCCGACCCTGCATGTTATTATTAGTTAGGCCTCTCGCCGACTAAGGATTTGTATAGTCGACATTGATTGGCCAAGATTTGCAGATAGTCGAAAATCTGAAGGAGTCGACTGAAGGCTTCTTGTCCTCTGCGAAAGCATGCAATTGGTCCAATGATGGATACATCTTGATATTTGTCTAGTGTGTGAAATCCTCTTTCAATGCCTCTCTGCCAGTTTTCTTAGGCAGTTAGCCTCGCTGGTATGCGCACCATTAGCGTTAGCCACACTTTTAGTCCTATTTGCTTTTGGAAAGAATGATAAAAAAAAAAAAAATTATAATATTTATCTTTTTTTTTTGCATTCGACTAAGAGGTTGGCAGGCGACTACAGCTCCTTTCGATCGATTAGTTGACTATTCGACTAATCGAGGTCAGCCCTATTACGTTCATTAGCTTGAAGAAGAAAGCCAAGCCGACCCGGCTTGTTATTATTAGTCAAGAAAAGAATGAGTCTGTTGTTTAAGTTGAAGTTAAAGCATTGTCTGCTGTGTGATGAATGATAACAGGGCAATAATAATGAAGCAAGAACATCCGAGCTACACAACAATCAAAAGCTAATCACATTTTAACGAGAAAACACAAAATTATATTGCAGTGCGGCGAACATTAAAACTAGCACGAATCTAATTGCTTGCTTTCTGCTAAATTGGTTTAGGCTACTCTGCTGCTCTCAATTACTAAATCTGTTAAAAACTACAAATCAGTAGACTAGTTTGTAGCGTTCCCCGCTTGCTCTCTCTCTCCCTCTCTCTACCTCGTTCTCTCTCTCTTCCTTTCTCTCTCTCTTGCTCTCTCTCTTCCTTTCTCTCTCTCTCTCTCTCTCTCTCTCTTGCTCTCTCTCACCCCGTAGCGCTGTGTGATTTGAGCCGCTGCCTACGTAAATTGCACAGCCTTTTCTGCCAATAACCGACTGGCGTTTTGTTTTGTTCGATCTCGGG
>NW_028172739.1:0-8699 GCF_963971535.1 Notolepis coatsorum
GCGTAATCTGTCCCGTAGCTGCTCCGCTGCCAGCTCCGTCTTTCCTTTCTCTCTTTCTTTCATTCTCTCTTTCTTTCTTCCTTTCTTCCTGTGTTTTTTCAAGTCTCTTTTTTTCCAGCTCTCATGACGCACTCTGGCATAATGAAACTGTTAAGAGGAGTCCAGTGGAGACTGAGGGGGTGGGAGGGAGGGGGAGGTTGGGGTTGGAAGGGTAGGGTGGGGGGGGGGGGGGGGGGGGGGGTGGGGGGGGTGGAGGTGGCTAGCGTAAAGTGACACCACACCAGGGCACTATATTTATGCCGTACCACTTTTAGACACAGAGCTATTTATAGAAGCCGGATCTTTCCTCTGTGTCTGCAGCGCGCCGCTGCCTCACCGTCACTGACGTTGCAGGCGTCAGATGGCACCGATGGACTTTACACCGTGCAGCGTCGCAAGAGGGACACGCCCTCCTCTCTGGCTTAATCCTCATCACCCCTGAGAACACCTCCCCACCTCTCCACCTCCGCCCCCCACCCACCCTTCAGGACATTCCCTCTTCTCTCTTTCATTCAGCCCCCCCCCCCCCCCCATATATCTGTCTATCCTCCTTGAGTCCAAGGTGAGAAGGTGAGAAGAGAGAGGAGAGGAGAGGAGAGGAGAGGAGAGGAGAGGAGAGGAGAGGAGAGGAGAGAGAAGAGAAGAGAAGAGAAGAGAAGAGAAGAGAAGAGAAGAGAAGAGAAGAGAAGAGAAGAGAGAAGAGAAGAGAAGAGAAGAGAAGAGAAGAGAAGAGAAGAGAAGAGAAGAGAAGAGAAGAAAAGAGAGGAGAGGAGAGGAGAGGAAGGGAGTGGATATGATAGGAGAAGAGAGGATAGGAAGAGAAGAGAAGAGAAGAGAAGGGTTTACCCTCGTGGTGTCCTGGCCTGACTTGACTGAGCTGAAATGAAATGATTGCACATACATTTAAATATTAACAATATTTACAACATATACATTTACTTATTTACAATTATACATACAGTAGTGACAACACACATGAACTATTTACAATACAGGGAGGCACATACACAGAGTGCACACTGGACGCTCTGACCGAAGAGTCAGTTTATCAGAGCAGAGCAGATTTTCAGAGTGAATTTATTAACTCACCTTAACTAGGGCCTTATGAAATCCGTTTTTATCTTTTCCTGTTTTCAGATATGAATTTTCCTGTTTTCGGATTTCTCGGTTTTTAATTTTCCTTTTTTTCGGATTTCTCAGATTTTATATTTTTTCCTTTGGATAAATCCACTTAACTTGCAAGTGTGGGCCCTTTTGAGGACGATTTGCCTACCGGCAATCTGGTGACCTCTAGTGGCTCGGGTGTGCATATTCTTTAATACAATATATATATAGAATTAAAGCCCCATTTGTTGCCTGTCGATAGCCCTTTCAGTTGACAAAATCCGTTCAGCGGTTCTCGAGTTACATGCCAATATTTGAGGCGTGTGCCGAAGTACACAACGTTGTACAAATAGCTCTAGCTCCGTCAATCATTTGGCGATCTCGAAAATGATTTGATAGGGTTGTAGCCAATGAGTGTGGCTTTCCAATGATACCCCACCTGGGGATGTACGAATTAGGGATCTAGGTGAAAAACTACGAGTGAAAACAGGGAGAGAAAAACCGCAGAATGAATTGGAGTCTATGAGAAAACTGAGCAGTTATCTAGCGCTAGCTAACGCTAGTTACCTGTCCCTGCCTTTAGCTAATTGCTACTAGCCGACATAGTTATAGCCTGACTGAAGGTTCTAACACGCAACAATTTTCATCTTCAGTCCGTCTGCCGAACGTCCTCTTCGTCTTGGCATAACCTAATCATACTTGGTATTGATAACAAGCTTATGGCACACGGTGTTATTTCTTCTGCTGCAATGCTGCTTTTCAAAAGACATCCACTCGCTCCTGTGGATAGCGCTGAATAGACCCCTATACCTGGCTGTACCCCCTCCCCTCGTGGATCCGGTCTTCTTCACATCTCTCTACCGACTACCAGGCTGACGCCAACCAGCTCGGCTCCCCCTAGTGTTAGTCCTCCAACGATGCTTTGCACAAAAGTAATTGAATGAAACCAATAGTATATCTACATAGCAGCAGAGCCGCAGAGCCCGGAACACTATTCTACAAACGTGTCTAATGTGAAATATATAAGCATGTAAGCAAAACTAGATTTTAGGTCTGTGATGAAAAAGGGCCTTGCGGGAAGGGGAGCCTTGCAAAAAAAAATTAAAAATGTTTGCGAGGCCCCCCTTCCCGTGAGGCCCTGTGCGACCGCACTGCTCGCACACCCCCTGAGGCGGCCCTGCGTACACGCACCTGGAGAAGCCACGCAGCTCAGTGAGGATTATGTTCTTTGATTTCTCCAGCGCCTTCAACATCATCCAGCCGTCACTGCTAGCGGAGAAGCTCTCTGCGATGCAGCTGGAGCACGGCTTGGTGGCCTGGATCAAGGACTCCCTCACTGAGAGACCGCAGTACGTCAGACTAAAGGACAGTCAGTCTGACTTACTGGTGAGCAACACCGGCGCCCCCCAAGGAACTGTGCTGTCAACCTTCCTCTTCACCCTCTATACCTCAGACTTCTGCCGCAACTCAAGCGGGTGCCACCTGCAGAAGTCTCCGACGACTCCTCCATCGTAAGCTACATCACCGACGATGATGAGGAGGAGTACAGAGCCCTGGTGGAGAGCTTTGTGTGGTGGAGCGACAGCAACCACCTCCAACTCAACATCAGTAGGACCAATGAGCTAGTGGTGGACTTCCGGAGGGGCAAGAAGAGGCCCCCCCCCATTCCCATCACCATCCGAGGGGAGGAGGTGGAGGTGGTGGACTCATATACGTTCCTTGGGGTACACCTGAACAATAAACTGGACTGGTCGGACAACACAGAGGCCCTCTACAGGAAGGGACAGAGCAGGCTGTTCTTCCTGAGGCGACTCAGGTCCTTCAACGTGTGCAATAGACTGCTGCAGTCATTTTACCAGTCTGTAGTGGCCAGCGTCCTCTTCTATGCTGTGGCATGCTGGGGAGGCTATATCAACTCAAGGGACACCAACAAGCTCAACAAGCTGGTGAGGAAGGCTAGCTCCGTGGTGGGAGTCGAGCTACCTAGACTAGAGGAACGCCCTACCCAAAGCTGTAAAGGAATGTGGATCACTACCCACTTTCAAAACCTCTCTCAAGGGACACCTACGGGAGACTGCAATTCAACACTGGCCCCTGTAAATATCCTAACCCAACCCCCTCCAATGTACAGTCATTTACCTAGTATGGTTTTGTCAATAGTTCAATGTACAATTGTGTTTGTTTGTACAGTGTCTCCTCCCCCCCCCCCCCTCAATGTACAGTGTTACTTGTTTATACAGTGTGCCCCCCGGCCCCCCCCCCCAACCACCTCCAATGTAAATTACCCAGTATGGTTGTCAATATCCCAATGTACCCAACCCCCCCCACCCAACCTCCTCCAATGTACAGTTTCTACGTCAAATGTATATACTCCCTTTTCTTGACTCCTTCTGTATCACAAACAGTACTGTATTTGCAAATCTGGTATGTCATAAATGTATAGATGTAGCAGTACTGACTATCTGTATGTCATGTATGTCATATATGTCTATATGAATTGAAAATGGGGGACCCTGATGGAAACAAGACAAACGTCTTTCTCAGGTCTGCATCCCCTTAACAATTGTATGTATTGAGCCGTACTGTATTGTACCCATTCTGCAATCTGTTAAATAAAGTTTTCATTCATTCATTCATTCATTTTCATTCATTCAGGTGATGGCAGAGAGGGGGATGAGAAGGAAGCTGGCTGCTATCCTGGAGAACCCCTCCCACCCTCTCTACGACGAGCTAGTCAAGATGAGAAGCGCGTTCAGCCACAGACTCATACCCCCCCGACACTCAACTAACCGCCTCGGACAGTCCTTCATACCAGCGGCCATCAGGCTCCACAACAGTGGGCAGGGACTGCTGCCAGACATTGACCTAGAACTAATAGGAACCCAAGGAGGACAATAACACTACCTTAAGCATACTGCACCTTATGTGGATACTGTGATACTGTGAATAATGTATATTTCAGTTAGTTAGATAGTCAATTATAACACTACCTTATGCATACTGCACCTTATGTGACACTGTGAATACTGTGAATATATATTTCAGTTAGTTAGATAGTAAATTATATTGACCTATTTGTCTACACTGCTTGTGTTGTTTTTACTACCTGTACCCCCCCTTCCCCCATGCTGCTATGATGCCTTTAAGGGGATCAATAAAGGAATATCTTATCTTATCTTAACTCAGTGTATCATAGAAGTATTCTCTCATATACTGCTCTTCTATCAGTAATCTGCTGATAGTTATCATATATCAAGTATTCTTTCTCACGTTACAATTATTTCCGAGGCGAGGAACATCTTAACATCCACCTGGTGTCATTCTTGACTCGACAAAAGAAAAAACTGGTATTGACCGGAGTTCAAGGTTAAACGTAGGAGGCGGGCCTAACGCTCTGATTGGTCAAATCTCATTTCAATGTTACATCAGTTTTGGAGTCATTAACTATTCGTTGCATCAAGTATTCACTCACTATTTCTATACAATACTTTCGATTCCCTAGAATCAATTAAACAAATGCTAGGATGCAGTTGCTCTTGTCTTGTGTCATAGGAGCTCTAGTAACCTGGGGTTACAACTGCACAACACACTATCTCACCTTGACAGTCAGAAGGGGGGCTATGTGAGATTGCTGTTCATTGACTATAGTTCAGCTTTCAACACCATAGTCCCCACCAGACTGGTGGACAAGCTGATCGATCTGGGTCTGAGCTCCGCCATCAGCGCCTGGATCCTGGACTTTCTAAGTGACAGGCCCCAGGCGGTCAGGGTGGGGGCTCATACTTCCAGCAAAATCACAGTATCGGGTCCCCCCAGGGCTGCGTTCTGAGCCCCCTGCTGTACTCACTGTACACACATGACTGTGTGGCCAGGTTTAGCTCCAACTCCATAGTGAAGTTTGCGGACGACACAGTGGTGGGGCTGATCTCTAACAATGACGAGAAGGCCTATCGGGAGGAGGTTGATGAACTGGGACGCTGGTGCCGGGACTACAGCCTACTCCTGAACATTGGTAAAACCAAAAAGCTGATTGTGGATTTTAGGAGAATACAGCAGGGGACACACACGCCGTTGTGGATAAACAGGGCTATCGTGGACAGGGTGAACAGTTTCAAGTACCTGGGAGTCCACATCACAGAGGACCTGACATGGTCTACACACATAGATTCTGTGGTGAAAAAGGCGAAACAGCGCCTCTATCACCTGAGACAGCTAAGGAAGTTCAGAGTATCGGGGAAGATACTCCACTCCTTCTACTCCGGGGCTGTAGAGAGCATTCTGACTGGAAACATCACTGCCTGGTTTGGAAACAGCACGGCACAGGACAGGAAGGCACTCCAGAGAGTGGTGCACTTAGCTGAGCATACTACGGGTATTGCACTACCACCCCTGCAGGACTTATATAACAGGAGGTGCAAATCCAGAGCCTGCAGAATTATGAAAGACACTCACCACCCCAACAACAGCCTGTCTAAGCTGCTGCAGTCAAGCAAGTGCCTACGGTCAGACGCTGCAAGAACAGAGAGACTCCGACTCAGCTTCTTCCCCCAGGCCATCAGAACACTGAACACTGAACTCTCCACTCACAAATACACATGAGCACACACAGACACACACACACAGACACACACACACAGACACACACACACACACACACACACACACACACACACACACACACACACACACACACACACACACACACACACACACACACACACACACACACACACACACACACACACACACACACACACACACACACACACACACACACACACACACACCACTCATGCGGCAACCGCTAAAAAATCACTTTAAACAAAATGTCACTTTAAAAAATAGAATCTTTAGAAACACTTTAAAAGAAGGAGGTACTGTATAGTTTAGATACATTAAGAGTTAACATTGTAAATTGTATATTGCATACTAGTGTATATAAGAACCAGTTTCTCAGGAGCATGTATTTTTTTTTACCATGCATATCTTGTGTCTTATCTATTTTATTTTTTCGATGCCTATTTTATTCTATTTTATTATTGTATTTTGCACAATCAATGCGGGCAAGACCACCCGCATTTCCCTGTATGCCCTGGTATGTATGTGACAAATAAACATCTTGATTCTTGATATTACAGAAAAACTTGAGTAACAAGTTTTTCTACAACTCAGGTTCACTAGCACTAAAGGTGAGTTTTCCTTATTGTATCAGACACTTCAGAATGTCATCTTTCAAAAGAGACCATGCATGTGGTATAAGTATAAGTATAGTATTTTGGTTTGCAAGAAAAGTATGCAGTCCTCAAAAACAAAAACAAAAATGGCCACTTTTCTGCCCACAGGTTAAGAGGTTTTAACAAAAGAAACAATACGTACAGATGTATTATGTATTACGTATTATGTACAGATACCGAGATGGCACACCATGTACCTGTTTATTGCACTGTTGTTGTTATTGGATTCTTTAATATGTTGTACCACTGTATTTTTATTGGATTCTATTATATGTTGTACCACTGTATTGCACATCGTCGCGGGCAAGACCAGCCGCATTTCATTGTATACCTGTATGCCGTGACAATTAAAACTCTTGACTTGACTTGACTATACAAAATTATGTTTTTAACTAACTTGAATAGCAGTACATCTGCAAACACTGCCAGTGCAGTTCAATGTTCAGTGCCAGTTCAGTTATGAGGTTTCTTTTTTTCAATTCAGTTCAGTTGAATGCAGTTCAACTGCCAGTGCAGTGCAATCACTCAATAAGAATAGTTAAATAATACAAAATAATTATTTATTTAAAATAAATCAGATTTACGTAATTTCTTTCAAAGAGAAGGTTCATGCTTCTCCCCATCTCTGGCTGACATCACCATTGTGACACATGATGGTTAGGCCTTTGTGTTTTCCTCAGTGAGGGATTGTCTTTTGTCGGTCAGCAGCGTTTTGTAATTGCTTAAGCTTCTCTCTGTATAATTATTTTTTAAGTTTAAATATCAACATTATCTGGCCATTCCCAGTAAATACTATCAAACTCCTCTGACCTCATCTGGTCTTTCCAAAGACCAGAGTTGGGACGGGCTGCCCCTTCAAGGCAATGGTAGGGGAAACACTGTATGTAGGTGTAGCGTGTGTGTGGGTTCATTAAAATGTGTATAGCCTACAGCATTTCTGCATGTTGGTTCCAGCATCTGAAGGCCGAACCCTAATTCCACTGTTCAAAATGTTCAATGTCGGTGCCAGCATCTGAATACCGAACCCTAATTATACATTTCAATGAACACACACACACACACACACACACACACACACACACACACACACACACACACACGCACGCACGCACGCACGCACGCACACACACACGCACAAACGCACGCACGCACACACACACACACACACACACACACACACACACACACACACACACACACACACACACACACACACACACACACACACACACACACACACACACACTGACTCAGGTTTCAGGTGAAGGGAAGAGAGAGTTCACGCCACAGTGTCACTCACTACTGCCCCCTGGGGATCCTCACTACACTACACTACAGTCCTCTCACATACAAACACACCAAGCAGACGTCATGATGTACGCATGTACTCGGATGCATTCTATTACATGAATGAAAGCCACAAAACTATTTTCCCTGAATCTCTTGCGTTACACGTAGTAAATCAGGCAAAGCCTTTGGGGCAGTTCTGTGATGAACACACACACGCACAATCACATACATGCACACATACAGTCAAACACACAGACACACAGACAGACATACTTCTCACATAATTTCCTGTGAGATATTTCTGTGTGTGTGTGTGTGTGTGCATGCCTGAGTCGGTGTATGTGTGTGTGTTTGTACGTGTGTGTGTGTTCATTACAGAACTGCCCGAAAGCAAAGTCTACCACTCTGCTTTCCTGAGGACTCAGAAACACCCTGTATGTGTTTTGGTGTGTGTGTGTGTGTGTGTGTGTGTGTGTGTGTGTGTGTGTGTGTGTGTGTGTGTGTGTGTGTGTGTGTGTGTGTGTGTGTGTGTGTGTGTGTGTGTGTGTGTGTGTGTGTGTGTGTGTGTGTGTGTGTGTGTGTGTGTGTGTGTGTGTGTGTGTGCATGGTGTGTGTGTGCATGGTGTGTGTGTGCATAGTCTCTGATCGAGGATTGGAGGTCAAGGGATGAGGTTGGGTGAGAGAAAGAGAGAGAGAGAGAGAGAAGGTAAGAGAGAGAGAAGGTAAGAGAGAGGGAGATGGTAAGAGAGAGAAAGAGAGGGAGAAAAAGAAAGAGTGAGAGAGATAAGGTAAGAGAGAGGGAGATGGTAAGAGATAGAGTAAGAGAGAGAGAAAGAGAGAGATAGAGTGAGAGAGAGAGAAGGTAAGAGAAAGAGTGAGAGATTGTATGAGAGACGGAAAGAGAGAGTGTGTCTGTGAGAGCGAGCTATGAAAAAAAACCAGACAGAGGCTACAGAGCTATTTAAGGTATTTAAGGTATTTAAGGTACATGCTTGTCATATCTGTGAGGTGATCAGATCAGACTGCATTGGC
>NW_028172738.1:0-16433 GCF_963971535.1 Notolepis coatsorum
GGGGGTGCTGAATAAAGGCTCATTTCATGCAAGGTTAGACACATCAGTCATTGGCCATGGGGCCGGCTTTTACTGCCTCTCAATGAAATTACCATGGAACGTGTCCACGCCATGGAGATAGACTGGAAATGAAAAAAGCCTTCCACGCCGGGTCTCCGAGGGCTAAGGCGATCATCGCCCCCCCCCCCCCCCCCCCCCCCCCCCCCCCCCCCCCGCTTAAGCTTTCACATTTCCAGCATGCAGTGGATCAAAGCCATCAGTGGTGAGACAAAAAATAAATAAAAAACACAGACGCGGAACTCAGAGGACTATTCTATTCCATCTATCTCCTTCTTGGTCCCAATGCGCCCTGATGTATGTGTTTATTAAGACGTGACGGACGCGGGGGTCGTAAAGAGTGGATGAATCAAACCGCTGGTTCATACGTGAATAATTGGTTGAAAACGAGCCCGTGAGGGGGGTTGAAAGGCCCCGTGGGAACGACGTCTGATTGGTCGGAACGGCACGGCGCGGCGACACGATGCGTACGCCGCCACCGCGTCCCGGGCGGCGCGTGCTCCATCTGTCTGACGGCTGAAATAAGAGTCGTCGCCGCCGCGGTCATTTCCTCTCCTCTATCCGTCTCAATTCCTCCCCTCTTCTCACCTTCGCACATCAATCGCCGAGCTGCCGAGTGTTAACCGCAGTGGTTAGAGACCGAGGCGGACTGCTTGGGTTACTTAAGGATCCCGCTTACCTTGAAGCCTTTTGCTGGGAGACACAGGGGGGGGGGGGGGTATGTGGCGGATTGCTTGTGTGTGTGTGTGTGTGTGTGTGTGTGTGTGTGTGTGTGTGTGTGTGTGTGTGTGTGTGTGTGTGTGTGTGTGCGCGCGCGCGTGCGTGCGTGCGTGCGTGCGTGCGTGTGTGTGTGTGTGTGCGCGCGTGTGTGTGTGTGTGCCGGGTTGCATGTGTGTGTGTGTGTGTGTTTATACAACTGAATTAAAAGTCTCTTTAGTTAATGTTCAAATCAAGTTAAGTGTTAAGTCCCGCTGAGCAGCCCGCCGTCTCATCCAGGAACACATCAGAACCACAGAAGACGAAACAGGCTTTGAAAAGGCACTTTTTTTTTTGTGTCTTTAAATAGGGTTGTTGTTGTTCCCTCGTCTCCACTGTCACCTTGGCTAATCTTCTAAAATGCTTCTAGAATTGCAAACATCTCGCCATCAAAGAATGAAGAGAACGAGGAGTTAATTAATGTCACAAGATGCCAGGCGAGATGCCAGGCTGAGAACAAAAGAAAAGTGGCATCCTTCCTTCACTCATCTCTTGTTTCCTGTCTCCTAAAATGGCTGCCAAACCAAAACAGTGTCGGGGGAGCACGGGGGTAAGCGGTGAGCTTTATCTAAACCCGTCTTGTAGTCGTGTGTCGGTGAGAAGGGAACAGGATCAGAAGGCTGTTTTTATGTATAGGAATTTATCTCTGTGACAGAAGATGAGTTCAGATCTTACCGGTCCGGAGATTTGGTCTTTTTGATGCGGAGACGCGACAACTTACAAGAGTTCCACAAGGTCTGCATAAAGGTGGAAGTTGCAGGGTCGTAAATCTGCTTTTGACAGGAGGTGTATACACTAGTTTTTGAACCATCCCCATTCACCATCATTGGAACCCCTCTCCTTCTAAAAACACACTGAGGGTGTCAGTTTAAAAAAAAACATCGGTTGGTCTTTTTCAATCGCTCTAGCGAACACACACACACGTCTTATGAATACCTACAGCAGGCGGTCAGAACGGTTGGGAGATATTCAGTTTACGGCTCAACACCATGCACTTATCAGAGTCGTGACAGCGTCAGAACCACTCTACAGAACGGAGACAAACAGAGCATGGGGTGAATTCTTTCCACACACACACACACACAGCAAACAGACAGAGAGGCTATTGAACAACCACTTGGAAGAAAATGCACATTCTTAAGAAATACACACTCACCATTTGAAATAAAACACTTTCTGAAGAAGAATACACAAAATGTATTTTATTCTGAAGATATACATATATTCTTAATTCTGTAACTTAATTCTCACACACAGTTTAAATGTTTAATCCATGGAATACACACATTTATTGTGAGATACACACAAAATACCTTCTGAAGATATTGTGAAATGTTTAATCCTTGGAATACACATATTCTTAAGACTTTGGAATACACACACTGATAAAAAAAATTAATCTTTTATTTTGAAAAAATTCTAAAAACGGAAGTCCTCCCCCTTACAACTCCTCCCCTTCCGTAACCAGATGGCCCTCCCCTTCCGAAACTGGATGTCCCTCCCTCAAAACCGGATGTCCCGCCTCCTTAAACCTCTCGACCAATCAGAGAAGCCCGAGGGGTCATAAATCATCTCAAAAGGGGGCGTGGCTACAATCAATCAAACTAAAATGGGCGTGTTTTGCATAATTAGACAGGTGCCGTATCCCTATTCTCTCTCTATGCTCTCATTGATACTATGTTTGTTTCTGGAGTGTGTGTGTGTGTGTGTGTGTGTGTGTGTGTGTGTGTGTGTGTGTGTGTGTGTGTGTGTGTGTGTGTGTGTGTGTGTGTGTGTGTGTGTGTGTGTGTGTGTGTGTGTGTGTGTGTGTGTGAGAGATATATATAGAGAGAGAGGGGGGGCCTTTGGTAGACTATTGCATTGGTCCATTCATTGAAGATGAACGCAATGCGACATCCTTTACTAGGCTCACCCACCAACAGTGCAGGTGCTGATGAACTGCTGATCCGAATGTATAGGTAAAAACCATATTATGCGTTTTCATCGATAAATAAATGGCCAAAAAAAGATTCTCTTGCGCGCTTACGCACGCTCGCATTCACTGGGGGGCCTACTAATACATTATTTCATGCGGCCCAGAATCTACAGCTACGCCCCTGATGACACACATGGGACGAGCACAGCGGGACAGTGTGAGACAGAAGAGAGACAGTGGACTCTTTTACACACATCACTTTGATTCAGCAGCAGGGTGTAACTGTGTGGCGGCTGCTGTGTAGAAGAGGGTCCAGCGCTGCTTTAGGCCGGTGCACCATGCGACGGCAGCTCCCTGGTCATCACACTGGACAGAATGACTATAGCGAGAGTTAGGTTGCGGACGTCGTAGAGCAGGGGTTCCCAAACTTTTCAGGCCGGGACCCAGAAAATAAGGCGTCAGAGAGCCGCGGCCCAATGTACATCATCAGGCTTTTCTTCTTTTTTCTTTTTTTGCCAGGCGACCGTTTTTTTTTGCCAAATATCACTTCAATCCTATTAAGTTAGTTCAAGTTAGTTATTCATTTATATGTGCTATTTATGAGAGGGCTAACTTGTTGCAAAATAATAATGATAATAATAATAGCCTCATTAAAATACTATTGTTGCTTCGGTTGTTTTCAGCGTTTTATGTGCATAATCTGTTATTTAGTTTGAAATGTTCGTTGAAATAAGTAGATTTTTCGTTTTTGTTTATTTATTAAGTTAATATAAAACCATATAGTCACATTTTAGAATACAATAGAATAGAATTTTAGAATACAACTAGAAACACTGTCCTGGCCTGCTTCTAAGTTCAGTGGCCTAAAAAAAAAAAAAAAAAAAATGCTTTTTTTTTTTTTTAAATCATCTCGCGGCCCTCCCGTGGCTGCTCGCGGCCCACCTTTGGGTCGCGACCCCGACTTTGGGAACCACTGTCGTAGAGCACAGGCGCGTTTCCTGAGTGTGATCTGATGGGAATGAACAATAAAATGTTCATTATTGTTTTGGGCCCACCCTACTAAACCGTCTTTTTGAATCTAAAAGGGTTATTATCCCTGCATGCTATAACCTACTAAATAATATTCAGTAGGGATGCGCAAAATTGATCAGGATTAATCTCAATTCAATTCAATGTCACATCTGTAGTCAAGCATGGTGTGTGTTCTGTAATTGGTTCAATTTTCTGGTGCTTGACTGCCATTAAACTTCAAAGGACTCTGAGCTGGTCGACTCGAGATGCCTAGTAGTCTTTATAGGGCTATCTCCAGGGCATCTGGTTCCAAGTATTTTTCTCTTTGGCTGGAACTTCTGGTGAAAATATAAGATAAGCCATAATCATTTTACTACCCAACAAAGGAAGCCACGGGTCTCTGAGGTCATAAAGCAGTCACATGTGTATAATATGAAATTAATGCAGTGGCCGCGTCGGTTGGGTTTTCAACCTTTAAGTAGCCGTTTTTAATCTTCATTTGGTGGTTTCAACAGGCACAAATGAAATATTATGCCACTGCTTTATGACCTCAGAGACCTCTTGGGCTAAATTCTTCCTGCTATAGTTTTCACCGAAGGCTCCCAGCTATGGAGAAACGTCTTCCAGGACCAGAGAGAGGGGGGCAGTAGCATAGATATATAGAACACTAGATAGCTTGCCCGCGCTGCCGGCCAATGGAGAGCGACGTCACTGAACCGCCGCCATCTTGGGAGAGTCAGCCTTGAGTGAGAGTGAGTGAGCTGCACAGACAAAAATACTCATAACTCGCTGAAATATTGACGGATTTACAAACGGTTTGGTTTATTACAAGCATTATTAACATGGCTATGATTCAAGCGGTTTGTAAAAAAAAACATCTTTACATTTTTTTTTATAAGTATGCAGTATCATAACTACATCTTTGATGTTTATAGCAAACCAACCCGAGTTATGAGTATTTTTGTCTGTGCAGCTCACTCACTCTCACTCAAGGCTGACTCTCCCAAGATGGCGGCGGTTCAGTGACGCTGGTGACTCCGCCTTAAGCTATCTAGTGTTCTATAGATATCTATGGGCAGTAGAGCTCTAGGAACTTCCAGACACACTGCCTGACTTGAATGGTCCCAGTAACATCCTCTCAGCCCCGGTCACTTAAAGGAGGACTACCTAATGGGACAGTTTATAAAGGTCTTGTTACTCTTGGGTGTGGGGTAGCCAGGCAAGGAAGGCAATAATGAATTTTGGTGTGGTGTTTGTCGCTACAGTTTTATACAAACTGGCTTCTTGTCCTTCTCTAATTGTGAGTGTTTTGTTTGCGTTGTCATTGTTGTTTATGTTTGATTGTTTGTTTTCTACAATTTTCTCGTCTTATATCTTTACCAATTTGTACTCTTTGTGAACCACTTTGTGACTCTGCTCTGTGAAAGGTGCTACTTTATACTGAATAAACGACGTACTTCCGTATGTAGAGGTTGGTGAGCCGCTGGTCAACTCTTTGGGCAACATTGTTGGACAAGCGGAAGTCATGTTTGCTCAACATGCTCGTCGTGCTGATTGCATGGCAACCTCTTGTTGCAGAGATAAATCCTATTGCCTACCCCCCTCTGTCTCACAGGAGCCCACATCATGTTGCCAAAAGAGTGACCCAGTGAATCGTCATCCTAACACCATTATAATACTCGTAGAACGTATTCACAAGTGGGGTGACAGTGGCTCAGGATGTAGTCGAGCAGTCGTCTGGTAATCCGGAGGTTCCCAGTTCGATTCCCACTCTTCCCAGGCAGCGTGTCGAAGTGTCCTTAAGCAACACCTAACTGCTCCCGATGAGCAGGTTGGCACCTTGCATAGTTGCCTATGCCATCGGTGTGTGAATGTGTGAGTGAATTGGTATAATAACCGGACTTTGGAGAAGTCTTTATTTGGCATGCAGGCAGACACACACGATGGGTGGCACACACACAGGAACACACACACATGCAGTTAGTTGGGTCGCCGATGCGATTGAGTCTCTGCACTTGACCCATGTAAAAATGTGAGAAACATAATTGTAAAGTGCTTTGGATAAAAGCGCTATATAAAGTGCAAACCTGCCATTTGTAACGTATTTAGTTGTTTGTACACACACTTCATCATCTCTTCATCAAAGCATTCAGTGGATTCAAATACATCACAGAACTACATCACAGGTAAGGCTGTCCCCGAAGCCTGTTTTTGGGATTCAAACTTCGTCAGGGTTTATTAATATTTTTTTTTTTTTATAAATATCATCAAACTAAATCCTCAATTTGAATAAAGTGATTAATCTGATTAAATTAGTGTTTCTTTTTTATTAATCAACTTTCTTTAATGAATATAACTCAGCAGTTTTTTTTTAAGACTATAATATTACTGTAGCCTAATCTTTATCTGCAACTGTGAAGAAAAACCCCATTGGTTTAAACAGAATGAATAGACACATACACAAAATTAAAATAATTTTTTTTATTAAACATTTAAAATTCTAATTTTGATTTAGTCCATTAGTTCACAGGTACACTGATGGACTTCTACCATCTAGTTTTTCTCTAGATGGAAAAGTATATGCAAGTATATGCAAAGTATATGCACACACACCAATCCTTCTTCACATTTAAAAGCTCATTAACACATTGGGCGCCAATAACGTCGTGCAACGTGTTTCAAGGTCATGCTAATTCGGCCATTCCACGGCGTACAACGTTATTGAGATCATATTTTATTTTTTCGCCATGGTATTCATAATTCCCTCACCCAGCCTCGGCTGATACAGTGGGAGCCTGCACAACTCTGCAACGCTTCAATACTGCCGCCTGGTGGATGATCGGGCGAGTTACAACCGGAAATGGATCTCTGGTGATCTCCGTGCATCTGGGAAATGCGTCCGGCACTCACATATTGTTGCGGGACTCTAGACACACATCCGTGTATATGGATCGCTGCCATAACTCAATAATCGATATGATTTGGGCATTTATTATTATTATACAAACCGGAAATGGATCTAGTCGATCCACGTCAAATAAGTGGGATCTTTTCCTCAGTCTCATCGGCGACGGTAAGAGGACAATTTTCAGCGTGATTGTTTATTATATTAATGCAAACTGCTCTGATCAATATATCACCCATACTACATAAAGCATTTCCTGACGATCACGGAATTATAAACGACCCCCCCCGTTCATCCGCGCATGATGAGTCATAACGTTTAGGATCATGTACAGTTGAAATCTTTAATATAGCGTGTATCGGCAACAAACGGCAGTTGATAATCTATATGCGTTTATGCCTATAACTCACGTTCTAGGAATTACTGCAGAAAACGATAAAAACATATTTATATTCTAGACGGTATTTTCGTATGAATCTATGAATGAAAAAGTATAACGTTCCTACATCCTGAACGATAGATAATCGATGTTGAATGGGCCATAGTAATGCATTTAGCAATACAATTTAAAAAGTTATAGCCCTGCAAAGAAGGTGAACATCTCCATAGGCTTAGAGTGCTGGCAGAGAGTGGTAGAGACGGGCAAACTCTGTGGCAGTTAATGTGTTAAGGGCCTTCTCTCTACCTAGCTACCATCATGCAGTTATACTGCAGCAGCCTTGGAACGCTCACCTCACTACTGGCTTTGCTTTTCTTATTCTTATTTAGTAGTATTAAAGTAGTATCTTCTGTAAGTCTCAGATTGGGACTGAAAGGATGGAACTAAACATGAGCTGTAAATATATATTTTGAAGCTGTGAATTGTTTGTAGGTGAATTCCGACAAATTGCAACGTCTCAACTAGAAAGGTAGGCTCAGTAGAGCCCAAATCTCCACCAGACGGGAGCTTTCTCTCTCGCTCTCTCTCTTCTCTCTCTCTCTCTCTCTCTCTCTCTCTCTCTCTCTCTCTCTCTCTCTCTCTCTCTCTCTCTCTCTCTCTCTCTCTCTCTCCTCTCTCTCTCTCTCTCTCTCTCTCTCTCTCTCTCTCTCTCTAATCAAATCAAATGTATTTGTAAGGCCCGACAACACACGTTAATGTCCCCATGGGCCGGACACGTCTTCTTTAAACGAGTCAAGAAGAAACATAACAATAAGTCAAGAACAAAACAAGAACACCATAAGGTCCAACACATTTTTAATAAATGCAAATAAATGAATGAATGCAAACACTCCCAGACATACCCCACGCGAAGGTAAGGAAAAACTCACTAAAACCTAACAATAGGGAAAAATGCACCACAGGCATCTCTCTCTCTCTCTCTCTCTCTCTCTCTCTCTCTCTCTCTCTCTCTCTCTCTCTCTCTCTCTCTCTCTCTCTCTCTCTCTCTCTCTCTCTCTCTCTCTCTCTCTCTCTCTCTCCCTCTCAGAAATGGCTGGTACGGCATTTCTAGTCCAATCAGCTGTAGCAGATTGTAGTTTGCTCGATTCTGAAGTGATTGCGTGTTAGGAGGTACTACTGTATATTACGGCTTTGACCTTGTGAATGAGAAATGGTTCCTTCTGTGGTCAAGAGGACTAGAAGTGATTACATGCCCCGGCTCTTCCTCCCGTCGTGACGCCTCTATCTTTGGGTCATTTATTTCCACCTCCACAAAACCCACTTTGTGTATTTGCTCCAAGAGGAACGCGCGCAAATGTCTCCAGTCAGCGTTTTTTAGTCATATCCTCCCCACCTGTTCTCTGGGCTTAATGGCTGCCGTAACAACTGCAGGACAGTACTACTGTACAATCTTCCGGGGGGGGGGGGGGGGGGGGGGGTAGTAATACATGCTCTGTCAGTGGTGCATGCCGTTGAGGTTAACCTTCACTCGCTTTGTGGATTGGAGTGCGAAATGAGATGAAGGAGTGACTTATTGTGCAGATATAATAATGGCAGCACAAAGAGAATGATTTCTTCTCTCTAATGACGTCGCCATCTGCTGGTCCGTTTCTTCTGCGGGACGAGCTTTGTGCCTCGATTGATTGAGAACACTCGCGCGGACCTGCCTCTGTCTCCCTGGCACATCGCTGCCTACGTAAAAAATTGTAATGATGATCGAATCCCGACAGGTGGCAGTATCGCCTACCTTTTGAACTGGGTCTCTAAGGTGTCTCTCGGTGCCTCTGTGCCTCTGGCTGAAGGAATCCCCTCCCCCTCAAAGTGAATCAGCACACAGCCGTCTGTCGGAGATTTGCTCGCCTGAAACCTATTGTTTCCCGTGTTATAGCCAGGCCCAATGCACACGAATAATGGCGATCGTGATGGAACTACTGGGATTATTCATTTTGGAGTACCTTCTGACTAAGGTAAGGTCTATTTTAGGTCTATTTTACCGAACCTAAAACATGCTTTTGTATTGATCACATCGTCGTATTTTACCGGACCTAAAACATGCTTTTGGTAACGATCGCAGCTTCTTAAAATGACCCCCCTTGATGATTTTGTGAAGAAACATCTATATAATGGTATATACCTTTGATTTGGAAATAATATAGGTTTCAGGCGAGCAACCCGAACGATTTGCGCATAATGCATATAACACGTCATATCTCGCTATCTAGAAAACGAGACTGGATTATTTTTAAACGGGCCGATGTTTAGCGTGGAATAGCGCACAAACGAAAGTATGCAGAAAAAACGCACTGGTTTGTCAATGTTGGACTATAAATAGTGCCTGTCAAATTAGCCATAGTATTGTCTCCATAGCTATAATATAGAATATACGATGGGTCCGCAAACGGTCAATAACGCTGGCGCCGGGGAGTAAAGATGGGAAAACAGCGTGGCAGTCAATGAGTTAAAGGCGCCATCTGTGAGAGATGAGAACCGGGAATGGAGACGTGTTTTCTGTAGCTGTGAAGGTGTATTATATGAGTGTTAACGCTACATGTGTATAGAAAGGAAAGCTAGATTTGGGCTTTAACCTTAAAATGACTTTCCCACCAACATCAGCAGCGATGGAGGCCTTGCACTGAATGTTCTTTCAACATGGCTGCCTGTAACCATTGGTAACCACTTTCAAAAGAAAATGCCAAATATGTGAAACACTGGAAAAGCACTGTATTACTGTTCCACTCTGACTTGTTTATAAGATCCAGTAATAAGACACCAAATTATAAAATCTTTGTTCATATATTTGTTGTCTTGCTCATACTGTAGCAACCATCTTCCAACATGGAGGACACAATTGGGCATTCTCAGCATTCCTTGAAAGGCCTCTAATAATGATGACCCAACATGTTTTGTGATTACTGCCTTGCAGTGCAATGCAGACACATTGTTCTGGGCTGACGAATTACAATTTCAGTCTTTCCGTTGACTTGAACTTGAGGACTGCATACTTTTTTTGCAAAGCTTAGCTTTATACTTTATATGTATAGCACATGCATGAGCCTTGTCTCTTTTGAAAGATAACATTCTGAAGTTACTGATGCAAAAAAGGAAAAAAACGTTTAGTGCTAATGAAATAGAGTAACAGAGGTCTGAACTTGAGTTGAACTTGAACTTGTGTACTCACATTTCTCTGTAGTGGTTGCAATATCCCAAAAGAAATATATAAAAAAATATATATAAAAAAATATATATATATAAAGTAAAGAAACAATCCGTCCTAATTCTCACAAACTCTCAACCACATTTGCCATAAACCCTGTCGCTTCCACCCCACGGCTCAGGTAAATGTTTCGATGAGAGAGGAGAAGCCGAGAGACCTTGCTGACTGTGAGCGTGAAGTTATTTTCGTTCATGAATCAACCTTTGCACCGTAATACCTTCAGCAGAAGTCCCGTGGATCCGGCTCGGACACACGTGATGTCTATAGAAAATAAAGATGGACTCGTTTTCCCCTCAAGTGTAGCCTACCTGTTAAGTCTGTCTGAAATACAATGTTAGGATAAAAACCTTTGCTTCCTGGAAACAAAAACAAGGGCTCAGCCCTTCACTGAACAGTGATTGTCCCATCATGGTTAGCGACTCCATCGTCCATCATGAGAGGATGTCTAGGCATTTGTCCAGAGAAGGAAAGCTCTGTCTAGACAACCGGCCGGTGTTGGCTGGTGTTGGGGTCTGAATTTTCACTAGGCAATTAAAAAATCTTCCAAGCGGTACAGATTTCAGGACAGAAATGGGTTGAAGACAAATTCGTCTGATTCACCAGATACAGTCAAACAGTTCACAACATTTGACTGTTTGATGATTAGGTTGAATTAAAGTATTAAAGGTCCCGTGTCTTGCTATTCCTTTCACTATTTGGGCAACTTTACACAATTCCTGTGAGTCTATGGAACACATCTGTAAAGTTTTTTTCCAAAAGATTCATTGTTTTGTATTTTTTTTATTTTTTTTTCCCCTCCTTTTTCCTCCGATTTTCTCCCATCCCAATGTTAGTCGTTATGCCAATTCCCAATCCCCTTCCTGGTCGCTGCGCACTTACCCCCCACAGTCGGTCTGGGAGAGTGGAGGCTATCACGTGCTTCCTCCGACACACGTCTAGCCAATCAACCGCTTCTTTTCACCTGGCAGCGCGGACTCTCACTGAGAGGGCGTAACGTGTGGAAGGATCACACTACCCCCCTTAGATCCTATCCGTGCTGAGCAGGCGCCCCGACCGAACTGTAGGAGTCGCTGTTTACAACGACCCGGACCCACCCACCAGCTTCTCCCACCCTCTATTACTGCCAATTGTATTAGTGTGATCGCCAGCCAAGCTGTGAGCTGGATTCGAACAGGCGAATCCAGCGTCTCCGGTGTTGGGTGACAAACGCAATCTCCGCTACGCCACCTGACCGCCACGCCACCTGACCGGCCATTGTTTTGTATTTCTAATCAAGTATTCTAAAGCAGCATTTTTCCACTTCAAGATTTCAAGCTGTTTTGGGCTGGGCTCCGCCCATAAGCGCTTTGAGTGACAGTCACCCACAGTCTACACTGGCAGACAGAGAAAGAGATAGAGAGATTGAGGGAGATACTACTTAATTTCGCCGCGGGGGGCATAATCCCATGGGACAATGCATTGGTAACTTGTTTCAAATGACAATATATACCCCTGTGAATATTATTACACAGATCTGAATACGGGCACGCGCGTGGGAGCGTGCGCAATGATATTTTGACAGTGATATTGTGAGAAGTGGGTTTTGGAACACAGCCCAATCGCTGAACACAGGAGAGGAGAATGGAGCGTTTCAAGGGGTTTTAATTGTATTTCCCAAGCAGACAGCAGTACAACAGGAATGTGCAACAGAACGGGGTTAGAATGTTCTTGGGGGGGGGTGAGGACAGGTGCACTCCCGGTGCAGCTGTGGGCAGAGGACACAGGTCTGTGTCTGGAGAGAGAGCAAGAGCACTTCTTGTGTAGTACGGGATGTCCAGGCAGGAAGGCGCACTGGAACGGGGATCCTGGGGCACAAGAGAAACGGATTAGAGCAAGGAATACACAAGAGCAGGTTAGCAGAGCTTCAGGCCGAGACGTCGTACCAAGGTAGTGATGTTAAACACCACAACGACTTCTGGTCAGCGTCGTCGAGTAGAAGTAGGGTCTTCATCAACGGGGGATGGGATACAGCTGTGAGTGAGGTGCCTGACAGCGTGTGAATCAGAGGGATGAGGTGCAGCTGGGCTGAGTGACGGGAAGTGAAGGGATGCTGGCCATATAAGGGTCTGAGGCTTCCGTGGGGGAAGAGAGGATGAGGAGGAGTGCGTGGTGGATGGAAAGGAGGATGAAGAGGAGTGTGTGGTGAATGTGAGGGGGAGTGAAGTAAGCTCATGCCGTGACTATGACAGATATGCAAGTGCTCCCGACTGCGGGGGAGAAGCTCCTGCCCCGCTCGCGTGTGTGAGTGTGTGTGTAAATGCTCCGTGTCCCTCTCTATCTCTCCCTCTCTATCTCTCTCTCTCCCTCTCTATCTCTCTCTCTCTCTCTCCTCTACAACCAGTGCCTTACTCACATCAGCAAAACAGTCAAATCAGAAGGGCTTAGTTCAGTGGGGGAGGATCTTGTGAACTCGAGACTAGACTGATGAGCCAAAATGAGAATTAGAGACACAGACCCCATTGATAGAAAACCCCCATTGCTAGAAAACAATGCTAAACACTGGAAAAGGCCATTTATAAGACAGGGGACCTTTAATGAATGCCCTAATTTCCCTGACATCCTTCTCTTCTGATAATCTAGCTGTCTCCTCCTTGTTGCAAAGCTGCCGTCGTATCTCATAATAAGCAGCTGAAAACCACATTTTATTGTTGACATCAGCAATTATAACGAACCAAGGTGATAATTGTCGATTTTCTACTATAGACGCTGTGGAATCGAACGTTCCAATATTGATGTGATGTGATTTACGGCAGTGGCTCGTTATTTGTGGAGGTTGTCATGGAGTCTGAGGACGTGGCTGAATTATAATGGTATGTCCACGGTGTCTACATCACCGTCGCCCCCAGAGAACCTTGGCCCTGGCCCAGAAGTGAGTCTTCCCACGTTGGCGGAGTCGCAGAGTCGTAACTCATCATCACTTTCACCCTAAAAAGTTTATTATAAACCTATCCGTGCCTTAACCCCCACCCTAACCTGCAGTCACAGCCAAGGTCCTTCCCTGGGGACAGGATCTAGACACGACCCATTATAATCGACTATTTTAGTATTTAAGTCTATGCCTCATATCAGGGGACCCTGATGTAAACAAGACAAACGTCTTTCTCTGGTCTGCATCCCCTTAACAATTGTGTGTATTGAGCCGGACTGTATTGTACCCATTCTGCAATCTGTTAAATAAAGTTTTCATTCATTCATTCACGTCGAGTGTAGCTTCATCTGTTAGCATCGCTAGCATGACTCCCAAAATGGAGGCTGGGCTGGAGGGATCTAGAGATGGCTGTAGTTTAACCAGAGACAGTCTGTTTAGATTAGATATAGTTTAACCTGCTAGCTGTATCAGTTCATTTAGCGGTATGTTATATAAACGAACTAGATATGACCGTTATTAACTGTTATCAGTTACCCCCACCCCCTCATAATAGACAGTCTCCTCGCCATCATAATATGTATATATTCTCTGTTAGGATCTATGGGTAACAGTACTATATACCTGTATGTCATGTAACGTTATGTCCCTATGCCATAAAGGTCATGATGTCATGTATGTGTGTATGTCATAAATGTCACTATGAATTGAAAATGGGGGACCCTGATGTAAACAAGATGAAAGTCTTTCTCTGGTCTGCATCCCCTTAACAATTGTGTGTATTGAGCCGTACTGTATTGTACCCATTCTGCAATCTGTTAATAAAGTTTTCATTAATTCATTCATTCAGGTATAGTCCAGAGAGTAGCCACCTCCTCCACACGGCGTAATAGAACAGAGACTGTATCGATGGCGTTTTCAGTTACTAGGTAACATGTCATTGTTCCAGCTGGTTGTGCGGAAACAGGGAAACAGCCGACACAGTATATTGGCAAGTGACTAAATTAGTTGGAGCAACTCACTGTGGTTTTTTGAGCGGCAGTGGCTCAGGAGGTAGAGCGGTCGTCTGGTAATCTCAAGGTTCCCGGTTAAATTCCGGCTCCTGTTCTCCTCCTTCACGTCGAAGTGTCCTTGAGAGAGACAACTTAACCCCTTACTGCTTCCGACGAGCTGGTTGCCACCTTGCGTGGCTGTTTTCCGTGTGTATACAGTATGTGTGAGTGAATGTACGGCATAAGTTGTAAAGTGCTTTGGGGAGTCTGGAGGCTCATTAAAATGCGCTATATGAATGCAGCCCATTTACCATTTGTTCCTTTCTAATAAACACATACTCAGTATCTGAAATCAAAATCTGCCGTTTTTGCTAAAGAAGCAACCCTGTGCAATACGTCAATTGCAGGAGTCAAATGAGATTACTCACCGTCACTCTTACTTACTGGATGTTTCCCAACATAAGTCACAAGTCGCATACATTCGTAATTGTCTTATTATCTCCACCAGGCAAAGCCTGGAGGGCATCATGCATTTGGCTTTGTGTGTCTGTGAGTGTGTCAATCTGTCCGTGGTTAATCTTGCAAACTTCAGGGCTGATTTGGATCAAATGTTGCAGATAGGCTGACAGCAGGCAAAGGACCTGGATTCACAGATATCTTTCAAATCGGTCAACGATAAGTATTTTATTTGAATTACTTTCCATTGCCCATTTAAATAAACATTCAGTATGAAATTACACTTTTTAACACAAGTGACGAAACAACACATGTTCACTATTCAGAGCCTTCGGTGAGCAGCTCTCTGGCCCTGTTTAGAACATGAAAATGCCACAGTGAACCTATTGTCATTGATACACCTTTGCATTAAAAACATTTATGAAAAATTGCATCATTGTCCATTGAAATAAGGCTCACCCCCTTTCATATCTAATGAACTTTTTGTCATAGAGGCTTATGGGAGATGTCAATAAACTCAGTACAGACTACTTGCATTGGTCTATATGTGCCCTGCCTCCTACACTTAAGCCCCGCCCAACGTGTGGGCTATTGCCTCTCAATTGTCCTCGGTAGGCTAGTGATTTGTCAACAGTAACACAGTTGTTGTTTCCCCCCTCCCCCCCAGCATGGTCTTCAGTAGGCATATGTTGTGTGTGTGTTTGGATATAATTAATGGTGTCTGCACTTGTTAAATATTTTAGTCATGTTGATTTGCTCTGTGAGAGAGAGAGAGAGAGAGAGAGAGAGAGAGAGAGAGAGAGAAGAGAGAGAGAGAGAGAAGAGAAGAGAGAGAGAGAGAGAGAGAGAGAGAGAGAGAGAGAGAGAGAGAGAGAGAGAGAGAGAGCTCCCGTCTGGTGGAGATTTGGACTCTACTGAGCCTACCTTTCTAGTTGAAACGTTGCAATTTGTCGGAATTCACCTACAAACAATTCACAGCTTCAGAACTATATTTACAGCTCATGTTTAGTTCCATCATTTCAGTCCCAATCTGAGACTTACAGAAGATACTACTTTAAATAAGAATAAGAAAAGCAAAGCCAGTAGTGAGGTGAGCGTTCCAAGGCTGCTGCAGTATAACTGCATGATGGTAGCTGTTGACCTGAATGAGCTACATTATACTACTGTGTAGGTACAGTTAGGGATGGAAGGTAAACATATTATTGGATTTTTACAATATCGTTCTCGTCCATAATATAGACATATGGCAGAAAATAAGCTAAAACATACTAATGTTTTAGGTAGGTGAATCGAAAGTTGTTCCCTGCAGCAATATTTAAAAAAGTTAAATCAAATAGACCATTGTGAATGAAATAGCACAATTGCATTACAAGGTGAAAATATAAATACAATAAAGAAGTCTCACATCACATTTGTACAATTTGTATTGGAAAATGATAACGTTAAATACAGCTATTCTGTCAAAACTAAGAAAGATAGTGTGATGTGATATTTTGGCCACATTGTCATGAATGGTGATTTATATAAGATACATTCTATGAATTCCCACAAGTTGGTCATGATTTGTTTTGTAAAATGCTTGGTGACAAGTAACCGCTCTCAAGTGCACCTCCACAGCATCGTCTCCTCGCCTAGAGACTGTCGACTGTAGAGTATGAACTTTGAAGTTGAACTGTTTTCCACCGGTGGCGACCTCTCATGTTGACAGCACTGTAGTTTGTAAAAGCAGTAGCAGCTCGAGAGAAGTTTATACAAGAACAAAGAAAACTGTGGTTGTGATGTGAGTTTCGGGTTCGGTGGAACG
>NW_028172737.1:0-1000 GCF_963971535.1 Notolepis coatsorum
CAATTGAAGATAACAGCCGATTTTTGGACGACTTCACTGAATCCACTTCAACAACCCCTTCCAAATACGGTACATTCATCCAGTTCATCCGTTTAAATCAATCTGCATTTATAACGCAATAAATTCACATTATATTAAAAACAGAGGCCTGCGACGCAAGTGGACGGGGGACAACAATGTGGGCTGAGAATACGAGAGGAGAAGATAAGCTGCTCTCCGAAGGTGTTCCGCCGTGAGTCAATCCCCTCTCGAACCAGGCAATAACCTTCTCTTCCTCCCATGTAATAACCAAACCGAATCTCAAAACGAGACCAAACAAACTGAGCGTGGGCAGAAAGGATGGACAGAGGGAGAGGGAGAGAGGGGCAGGTAGAGACAAAACAAAGAGAGATGGTGCCAAGCGGGAGGATTCAATCAATACTGTGATCCAGCTGTCAATCATGAGCTGTATTAACCTGGGGGTGGTGGAGGGGCGCCTGTTTTATCTGTTTATCTGTCCCAGACACATCAGCAACCCGTGGGCACCCTGGGGCGGCCATCTTAGAGCAAGGGGATATGGCTAGAGCAGTGGCTCCCAAACTTTTTGTTTATTTATGCGGACCACTCGATTGTTATCAAGAACTTTTGCGGACCACCTCGTATGCAAACAGTAAAGATAAATAAACATCAAACGTATAATATAAAGTGGTATAGTGTTCAGTCTGACTTGCGGAGCAGCGCGCACTGGACTTAATCTATGCTCACTGCCAGGCAGGCTTTTCATGCTATATGGAGAGATTCAGATACACACAAACGGTTACAAAGATATTAATGTTTCACACCGCCAACAAAGTAGCCTACTGAGTCCGTTGTCTCGGAATGGAAATGAGCTGTAATTTCTGCGCGTCTCCCTCCGTCTGAGTATTTAACCACACCCCTCCGACACAAATGTAGTCCGATAATGATTAGCCTAATTTGAGAGAATAACAAACTACAGTATAATACTATGTTTTATATTACA
>NW_028172736.1:0-15000 GCF_963971535.1 Notolepis coatsorum
CAGATGAAAAAATCGGAGGAAGACATGTGGTATAGTCTTCTCCCTCCCCAGGCCCGACAGTAGGGGGCAGAAGCGCGCAACGACCAGGAAGGGAATTGGCATAACGACTCAATTGGGATGGGAGAAAAATACGGGAAAAAAAAGGGAGGAGGAAAAAGTCGGGGGGGAAAAAGGTCAGCGACCAAAAATGTTTGCATTTATAATTAAATACTATATTGAACAAGTGAAGAATCCTCAACGTTTACAAAGCCCTGAAATAAACACTGAGACTTGCTCCAAAATGCACCCAAAGCCAAGAAGATTGTTACAAGTTTTATTATTATTTTTTAAACCTGAATCAACCCTGTGAGGAGGACATGTGACAACTGGACACAAAGCGTATCAATGTGTTCTGTGTCTCGAGAGCTCAGCATGGATTGGGCTGAGAAAGGACTCTTTGACACCCAACATCGATGATAGGAAATAGGGCTAGGGGGTCTACATTTCTTTATCGTATATGCTTTAAAAAGAACCAAGGTAAATATCATACAGTAGAATATACAAAATGAAACACTTATAGGCAGACAGCTAAAACATTTACAATTTCAAAATTAAGTACTTGATTAGGGTTCTGAATTCACAGAAACAAATCCAATAATCAAGATGCATTGCTATGGTGCGGTTGTGCTCAATACAAGATGTTATGCTGATCATCTAATGTACTGCTGTATCTAAGACACTTTTGTCTAAACATTGCAAGCAATTCTAGAGAAATTACTTTTCCAGTATGTCGGTATTATAGTATTATGATTCTAGTCTACTGTTCCCACTATGTACCAACCAAAAGTATCATGTGCACTCTTCCATCTACATAGTAAACAACAGTGGCGGACTCAGGCTGTTTGAAGGGCAGGGGCGAAAAGAAAAAAAGGGCACCTACTGCACAACATGGGACCCCCATCAGTGAGCAAAAAAGCTATGATGCGTCATGTATGGTGAAATAGTCTTCATCCTTAATTAAGATTAACATTAGAATAACATAGACAATCCAGACAGACCAGGCTGCAGAAAACAAATTAGTGGGGGGGCATAAAATGTTCTCCGGGGGGGCACAATGGTTTTTCAACACAGGTTCCCTTTTATACGTTCAGCTGGGACAACGGCGCTGTGGCTTGCTTGGCGCTGCCCACGGTGCTGAACTAAACAGCAGAGAGGCAATTGAAAAATCTAATTTCTTTTTATCTTAAGAACATTCACACTCAAAAACAGACTGAACGGATATATATAACAGACCTGCTGGGGCAGCGGACTGAGAGCAGGGGACACAAACAGGCTGGATAAGATGGTCAAGAAGGCCAATAGCGTGGTTGGGGTGGAGCTGGACTCTAGCGAGGGTGGCGGAGAGGAGGAACCTTGCTAAGCTCCAGGCCATCAGGGAAAACCCCTCCCACCCACTATACACAGACTTGGCTGACAGGAGGAGCATAGGCTCACACTACCTAAATGCAGCACAGGAAGTCCTTCATTCCGACAGCCATCAGACTATACAATGCATCACTGTGCCTCACTGCATCACTGAGCACAGAGTGACAGTTACCATCTTCCTGGACTGTGCATATTACACCTACTGTAGACTTCAGTATATTTTTACTGTATTTATTTACTGTATCTTTTATTCTATTTTATTCTATTTGATTTTATTCTATTCTTAGGCCATTTGTTTTGTTATTCTTATTTGTGACTTGTTCTGTCTAAATGTTTAATGTTGAGTGATTTGCAGTGTCAAATTTCCCTCAGGATAATACATTTCTATTCTATTCTATTCTATATCTTTGAAAAGTCTCCATTTATTCAACACTGACAAACTGAACTGAACTGACAAAAATAAGGTGCATAAAAAAGCAAACAAAATTCAGGCTACTCACCATCATTAGTAGAGCGCAAGCGGCGTTTGGGGACAGAGTGAAATCTTCTTAAAACACTGTCCCCTCCACTCATTCCTGAACTTTTTTTGTTAAGTCCTTCTCAAATGCCAACTGAATTAAATTGGCCTTGCGTCGATGAAGCATACTAAGGCGATGTTCTGTAAAGACGTTCTTGAGGGTAGAAAACGAATTCTCACAGAGTGCGACATTACAGTAGTGTTGTTGTTGACATCAGTGCCACTAGGGCTGTCCCCGACTAAGGATTTGGATAGTCGACGAACATTTTATTTTTTTTACCAGGGTGGGCACAGCTGACTCAGTGGGCGGGCCCGGCCCCCTAATGCCCGCCATGGCGCCGGGTCTGAATCCAGATTAATAGTATAACCACACCTCTATGATAAAAACACACAGGGAGCAATACACCTTTCAAATGTTTATTTCACCTCATTGTCATGGTGTTTGAAAAGTAGATTTATCATGGTGTTTGAAAAGTAAATTATCATGGTGTTTGAAAAGTAAATTATCATGGTGTTTGAAAAGTAATTATCATGGTGTTTGAAAAGTAGATTATAATGGTGTTTGAAGGCCTAAACCTGCAGTGGTACATTTCTCAATGCTAAAGATATCAGTGAGGAATATAAATATTTGAGAAACCGCATTTTAATGGTCTGGGTTGAAAAATAGTGAACATATTCTTTAAAAGCAATTTACAACATATATTTTACAGGATATAAAACAGTTTAACAGTTAAAGTTAATTCGAGTGCGTTGAGCTTCTTCCTTTCTCTCTCCTCTCCTCCCCTTCTCTCCTCATGTCCTCTCCTTCTGTCCTCCTGCCCTCTCCTTCTCTCCTCGTGTCCTCTCCTCTCCTTCTCTGCTCATGTCCTCTCCTCTCCTTCTCTCATCCTGTCCTCTCTTCTCTCCTCTCTCTCTCCCTCTCTCTCCATCTTCTCCATTCTCTCCATTAAACTTAATATAATTGTACCTGGATACTGGCTGGATCAGTGGGATATTTTAATGGCAACAGGAGAGCATTTCAAGTTATTTGTTGTTGTGTTTGAATCATTTCTCTCCATATCGTCATTCTCATCCTCGCTTTCTTTAGCATCTCCATGACCGTCTTCATCATCATTTCTCTCCATAGCATCATCTGCATTATCTCTTTCCTCAACTTCTTCATCATTTCTCTCCATAGAATCATCTGCATTTCTCTTTCCTCCACTTCTTCATAATTTATCTCCATAGAATCATCTGCATCTTTCCTCCACTTCTTCACCATCTCTCTTCCTTCATTGTCTGTACTGTATTTATCTAAGGTGAAGCCAAATAATATTTGTTTTATAATAGTAATATAATTGTACTGTATATAATATTCGTACTGTAGCCTACAATGTTATAATTGTATTATAAAATAATATGTCATATAGCACTACCACCACTAGCCCTCTTGCCTTGATTGGAATAAAAAGGATCTATGGTTGGTCAATTTAAATGTTTAAGACACATTTCTCTGTCCAAAATAAGCATTATTGACCATGTTAGCACCAGATTCTCAGTTATAATCCAAACTATGGCTCTGTGAGACAAGCTTGTACACCTAGCTATAGTGAGGACTTACAAATACATACTGTATCCTTATTTCCTCCCTTACTATTGTTGCTTTGGACCAATTTTTCCACACTGAACTTTAAAGTGCTATGGGTATATTCTGTGCAAATAATCCTAAAATAATTTGTACACTTTATTTCTAAATTGAGAACACAGGTTAGCATAGAATCAGCTATAAGCAAGGTACCTGTTTAGTTAGCTAGCTACAGTAGTAATACAGTTAGCCTATGTAGCCTAGGCTAAAACATACTGCCAAGCACTTGCAGTCTACATACATTAGTATTTAGTAATGCATAATTGGTCAAACAAACTCAATCTTTGCAACTTCCCTCACACACAGTAGGATGCAGGGTTACAGCTCAGACTGCATTAAGCCCTCTGGCATCTGAACATTCAAGAGGGGATGTGTCTAAAACTGAAACTTAAATGGATGGAATATTGTCGTGATGGGGCTGCTCAGAATTATAGCTAACACTTTTGCGTGACATTATTTAACCGTCGGGCACATGGTCAAGTTTAGACCATTGGGCACGTCCTCTAATTTTCGCCGCTCAAAAGGGCATTTTAGCGTGATGTTTTCAACTGTGGGGGCACATGGTCAAGTTTAGACCATTGGAAGGGCACCAATGGCACGTCCTCTAGTTTTTGCCACTCAAAAGGGCACTTTAGCGCAATGTTTTCAACTGTGGGGGTACATGGTCAAGTTTAGACCATTGGAAGGGCACCAATGGGCACGTCCTCTAATTTTCGACACTCAAAGGGGCATTTTAGCGCAATATTTTCAAGTTTTTGCCACTCAAAAGGGCACTTTAGGTTTAGCACAATGCTTTCAACTGTGGGGGCACATGGTCAAGTTTAACCATTAGAGGGGCACCAATAGGGCACATCCTCTCATTTTCGCCACTCAAAAGGGTACTTTAGCGCAATGTTTTCAACTGTGGGGGCACATGGTCACGTTTAACCATTAGAGGGGCACCAATAGGGCATATCCTCTCATTCTTTCCACTCAAAAGGGCACTTTTGCGTGATGTTTTTCAACTCTGGGGGCACATGGTCAAGTTTAATCATTGGAAGGGCACCAATGGGCACGTCCTCTAGTTTTTGCCACTCAAAAGGGCATTTTAGGTTTAGCACAATGTTTTCAACTGTGGGGGCACATGGTCACGTTTAACCATTAGAGGGGCACCAATAGGGCATATCCTCTCATTCTTTCCACTCAAAAGGGCACTTTTGCATGACATTATTTAACCGTGGGGCACATGGTCAAGTTTAGACCATTGGCAGAGCACCAATAGGGCACACCCTCTAATTTTTCGCCACTCAAAAGGGCACTTTAGCGCGCATTTTTCAACCGTGGGGGCACCAGGGGGGGGCGATCGCTGAGTCCGCCAGTGGTAAACAATAAACTTATCAATTGTCCCAATTTTGATAAAGAACCAGGCCTGCTGCTCTCTAACACACACACACACACACACACACACACACACACACACACACACACACACACACACACACACACACACACACACACACACACACACACACACACACACACACACACACTCTCTCTCTCTCTCTCTCTCTCTCTCTCTCTTTCTCTCTCTCTCTCTCTCTCTCTCTCTCTCTCTCTCTCTCTCTCTCTCTCTCTCTCTCTCTCTCTCTCTCTCTCTCTCTCTCTCTCTCTCTCTCTCTCTCTCTCTCTCTCTCTCTCTCTCTCTCTCTCTCTCTCTCTATGCAGTGTAGCAGAGGTTGAGATGATGTGTGTTACAGGTGGGTGCTGTCATGCTGTGTACTGTGGAGGCGTTGGAGTGGGTTTTTGGCTCTGTTCTGATGTGAAGTTAGTTTTTTCTTTTTCTTGATTTGATTTGCTGTTCTGTGTTTTGCGTTATACATTCTGATGTATTGTTGATTGCTGAGTGAGAAAATAAAGTTGTGTTTAAAAAATCTCTCTCTCTCTCTCTCTCTGTCTCACTCTCTGTCTCTCTCTCTCTCTCTCTGTCTCACTCGCTGTCTCTCTCTTTGTCTCTGTCCCTCTCTCTGGTTCTTTATCTCTCTCTCTCTCTCTCTCTCTCTCTCTCTCTCTCTCTCTCTCTCTCTCTCTCTCTCTCTCTCTCTCTCTCTCTCTCTTCTCCTGGGTGGGCCAGTCCCCTATGCCCCCCTATAATAACCCAGGGTTGTCCTGTAGCAGTAAACAGTGAATGGAGGCGTCTCTGCAGCAGCATGTAAAGACCAGCCATCTCACTATCACTGAGAAGCAGACAGAATGAGCTCAACATTTCTGGGCTGAAAAGACGTTGGGTCCTGGTTGGACACAATACGCACTTAGAGAAAGACACAAGGTCAAGGTCATCACTGTGTCCTAGTGGTCACTCAAAAAAAAAAACATAAAATCTAAAGGTCACATCAGTAAGATATTTGATTGCTTGAAACCAGAAGCATGTAGACTCAAACTAAGTTCAGTTTAGTGGAATAAGCACGTTACGTAATGGACTTAACAGTCGACACATAATAGTGACTTTAGTGAGGACCGTTTTGACTCAACCCTTGAATTAAAATCAAATCAAATCAAATCAAATTTATTTGTAAGGCCCGACAACACACGCTAATGTCCCCATGGGCCGGACACATCTTCTTTAATTAAACAAGTCAAGAAGAAACATCACAATAAATCAAGAACAAAACAAAAACACCATAAAGTCCAAACTATTTTAAATAAATAAAATAAATGCAACACTCCCAGACATACCCCACACGAAGGTAAGGAAAAACTCACTAAAACAGGAAAAAATGCACCACAGGCAATGTGGAGGAGAGAAACCTTAGAAGGGCCGTTCAAGGGGGGATCTGCCTTCTTAGATGTCGGTGATAGTAGTGTTGCTATAAAACAGGCGAAACAGTTGGTAAGCATGCACTCATATGTGTAATGAAACACAGATAAGTGCATGCAATAGCAACTGAACATTTTGAAAGATAAAAAATAGAGCTGATGGCGGATCTATTTGAGGCAAGGGGGGGGGGCAGAAAGGGTCGCATCCTCCCGGTCATCATCACGGGACGTCCAACACTCCGGTCATCACTACGAGACAGCCAGAGACAGGGAGACAGGGACAGGCGTCAGACAGTTCGCGTGATTGTGATGGGCGGGCATAGCAATAGATACAAGTGGTAAGCATATATGTGAACAGAATAGATATATGTAGTAAGCATATTATGTGAATATAATAGAAGTACTTAACCCAGCAATGAACTCTAAACCACGTTGACAGACGACGGACAGACGACGGTAAGAAGCTGATCCATGGCCTCGGTGGTGCACGTAGAACAGTCACTGCAATCTTGGCCAAGACCCCGAGACATCCACCACCTTGGTCAACACTACGAGACAACGACTCAGAGAGAGATGGGGGGGGGGTTAGAGAGTTCCCATGTTTGTAGTGGGTGGAGATGGAGCAATAAATACATGTAGTGAGCATATGCATACATGGTGACAATAGAATCAAAGTATATAAGAAAATTGTGAAATTGAGTAATAGATAGAACTACTAATTACGTTCTTAGTCTACATGATTCAACTTGGTTTGAGTCTATGCTTCTCATTCTAAACAATTAAATATCTTACTGATATGACCTTTATGACATCCAATAGCAAAGTCCTTTAAGAAGCATGCCAAAACTTAACATATTTAGGAATTAAATTGAAGGCTGGGAAGTGTATCCTATTTATCAAAATCCTCCTGCTAGGACATTCAGAAAGTTGCTTTTCTGGTAGCATTTTGTTAGCAGTGCTGTGTCACTGTGTGTACATTGGGAAGGAACCTACTGTATGTCTCTCAAAATCGCATCAGTTCTATCATTCTTACTTTTATTGAAGCTAATTAAAGTAACCTAAATGGAATGGCTTGCATGTGATTCTGTGTAAGATATTGTTTCATACCGGGCGGCTGGGTGGCGCAGCGGACATTGCGCTCGTCACCAACGCAAGAGACACCGGTATCGAATCCGGCTGTCAGCGTTGCCTCCGGCTTGGGCCGGCCGTCATACTGACTCAATTGGCAGAGTCAGCGGGAGGAGAGTCGATGGGTGGTTGTTGTAAACAGCGACTCCTACAGGTCGGTCAGGGCGCCTGCACAGCAAAGACAGGAAAATGGCGGGGGCAGTGTGAGCCTCCTACACGTTACTCCTCGCCAAATGAGAGTCCGCGCTGGCAGGTGAAAAGATGTGACTGGCTGCCTCCACATGTATCGGAGGGGACATGTGATGGGCTTCTATCCTCCCTACGACCGGCCAGCGGGGGGCACATGCGAGCAACGATCAGGACAGGGGAGGGAGAATTGGCACGAGAGGTAAAATTGGAATGGGAGAAAAATCACAGAAAAAGGAGGAGAAAAAGTAGATAAAAAAAAATATATATATATATTGTTTCATACCACTGCCTTGTATTAGTATTGCTAGCAGGACACAGGAACCCATTTCTCAGGGGAAAATGGTTTTCAAACTATTTAAATTTAAGAGGGGGCTCGAATTTGTGATGGTGAAACTCCAGAGCCTTCTGTTCAAGGACATTAAAGGGTTATTGGACGGTCCAGTAAAGAGGTTCTTATAGGACCTTTGAGTCCTGTAGGATTCAGATAGAAACTCTTTAGGGTATTTTTGTAATATTAAAATATCTTAGAGGATTTGTCCACTAAGGAACTAGTTTGGAGTGGGGAGAGTGGTAGTATAGGCCTAGATGCTACACACTCCAGCAGGGCTGGCCCTGGGCCATGTAAGTGATCAACTAGGCCCTAGGGCATCCATCTAAAGGGCACCATCTGCCAGGCGAAAAAAGGGACATTTTGGGGTAAAGAAAACTATTTATTTTAGATGAATGAATTTAAAATATCGGGTACCTTCCCCTTTCATTCGTTTAAAAAAAAAGAGAAGAAAGTATAACATCTGTTAAATGTTAATATTGTTAATGTTAGCTGGTCACAAGTGATCAGGGCTGTATACCACAAAGAAGGTAGGGGATTGGATCCTGGCGCCGGGCTAGAATCTCACCTAGGGCTCCAAATCTATAATAATAATTGTTAGACTAGAAGTCTTTATTTGTCATGCAGTTTAACACACACACACGCGAGATGGGCGACCCACAGGAACACACACACACACACATGCACTGAGACGCTGATGAAATGTCTCTCTGCACTTTTCCCATCCCGTTGTCCTTCCCCCCATGGGCAGCCAGGAGCAGATAGGGCGTCAACGTGAGCCGCGTCCCGGGGACCAATCCAAGTGCTCCTGTCCGTCTTCGTCAAGGACGCCACAGCGTTAGCGATCTGTTGTGCTTGTTTTTCCATTGGGTTTATCTTATCGGGGGGAAACCCTTGCGAGCACGGGGAGAACATGCAAACTCCACACAGAAAGGCCTGGGAGATACCCCACCTGAGTACCTGGCATCATGGAAACCTGGTCCCCAAGCGGGAATCGAACCCTGGACCTTCTTGCTGTGAGGCGACAGTGTTAACCACTACACCACCGTGCCGCTGTATGTAGCTGTCATACTGCATGTCATAAGATAAGATAAGATATTCCTTTATTGATCCCCTTGGGGCAATTCAGGTGTCATAGCAGCATGGGGGAGTGGGGTATAGATATGGACAGGGTAATAGGAAGACGATAAATGTCGGCAATGAAATAGTTTGAACATAAATATAAAATAGGGATAAAAGTAAACAGTAGACAAAAAGGTGCAAATGAGGTGCAGATGAGATGCAAAAGGTGCAATCCATACCACTGAAAATCGTCTCTGACAAAACATTACTATTGATCTATCCTCTTTTCATTCTCTCTATTAGAGCCACCACCATCAAACAGCAGTTTGAGGTTTCGCAATAGGACCGGCATTTGAATGGCAGAAAACAATAATCATAGGAATATTTTCAGCCTAGAGAAGCTATGCGTTAATATCAAGCAAAACACACAAGATTCCATCAAAAAGCACTTCTGAGAAAGAAAAGATTCCAGAGATGTTTGCCAACTTTTAAGTCTTCATTTTTTGGTTCTCTTCGGGGTATAAATGGTACTCTGGGTGAAAGATAATATCAATAAGCCTTTTTTTGTCTTCATTTTGTCGGTATTCAGTTATCTAAAAAGTAAACAAACCTTCAAATTATAGAAAGCCTCTAATTAAGAAGACGATCAAACGATAAAAGCCTGTTAATTACAGACCTCACAACGAGCTCCGCCAACATGAATATGCAGGTCCTAATTAATATTTGTAGGGTTGTTTTGTTCTCAAATGACATGCTCTTTAATTAGGCAAAAACAAGAGACATTTAAATTTCAGGAGTTAAAAAAAAAAAGTACCTTCATGTTCTTATTTGGTTCAATCTGAAGTTATCACACAATATTGGCATCTGAAAGGCTTCTTATAACAAGTTTGTTAGTTTTTGTTGAAAGGCGTCCTGATACTGAGGTTTGCAATAGATCTTTCAACCAATACGACGATCCCTAACTGCTTGGACTGCTTGTTATTGTACTCTATTTTATCTTATTTCTCAAAGAAAAAAACGATGCTTTGCATTTTCTGGTAAAAATCTGTCTCTTCAATTATTATTATAATAGTTTCTTTTAATAAGAAGACCAGAGGTAATCCACTCCCCTTATTATTATTTTTTACTTTATTGAGACAGTAGGAAGGCTGAGAGGCAGAGAGATAGGAAATACATAGGAGAGAAGGTTCCTTATTGAGACAGTAGGAAGGCTGAGAGGGAGACAGAGTAGGGGAGACACAGGAGAGAAGCTTCTTTATTGAGACAGTAGGAAGGCTGAGAGGGAGACAGAGTAGGGGAGACACAGGAGAGAAGGTTCTTTATTGAGACAGTAGGAAGGCTGAGAGGGAGACAGAGTAGGGGAGACACGGGAGAGAGTGAGACGGTTCTTTATTGAGACAGTAAGAAGGCTGAGATGGAGGCAGAGTAGGGGAGACACAGGAGAGAAGGTTCTTTATTGAGACAGTAGGAAGGCTGAGATGGAGGCAGAGTAGGGGAGACACAGGAGAGAAGGTTCTTTAATGAGACAGTAGGAAGGCTGAGATGGAGGCAGAGTAGGGGAGACACAGGAGAGAAGGTTCTTTATTGAGACAGTAGGAAGGCTGAGAGGGAGACAGAGTAGGGGAGACACAGGAGAGAGGGTTCTTTATTGAGACAGTAGGAAGGCTGAGATGGAGACAGAGTAGGGGAGACACAGGAGAGAAGGTTCTTTATTGAGACAGTAGGAAGGCTGAGAGGGAGGCAGAGTAGGGGAGACACGGGAGAGAAGGTTCTTTATTGAGACAGTAGGAAGGCTGAGAGGGAGACAGAGTAGGGGAGACACAGGAGAGAAGGTTCTTTATTGAGACAGTAGGAAGGCTGAGAGGGAGACAGAGTAGGGGAGACACAGGAGAGAAGGTTCTTTATTGAGACAGTAGGAAGGCTGAGAGGGAGACAGAGTAGGGGAGACACAGTAGAGAAGGTTCTTTATTGAGACAGTAGGAAGGCTGAGAGGGAGACAGAGTAGGGGAGACACAGGAGAGAAGGTTCTTTATTGAGACAGTAGGAAGGCTGAGAGGGAGACAGAGTAGGGGAGACACAGGAGAGACGGTTCTTTATTGAGACAGTAGGAAGGCTGAGAGGGAGACAGAGTAGGGGAGACACAGTAGAGAAGGTTCTTTATTGAGACAGTAGGAAGGCTGAGAGGGAGACAGAGTAGGGGAGACACAGGAGAGAAGGTTCTTTATTGAGACAGTAGGAAGGCTGAGAGGGAGACAGAGTAGGGGAGACACAGGAGAGAAGGTTCTTTATTGAGACAGTAGGAAGGCTGAGAGGGAGGCAGAGTAGGGGAGACACAGGAGAGAAGGTTCTTTATTGAGACAGTAAGGCTGAGAGGGAGAGAGATAGGAAATACATAGGAGAGAAGGTTCTTTGTTGAGACAGTAAGAAGGCTGAGAGGGAGACAGAGTAGGGGAGACACAGGAGAGAAGGTTCTTTATTGAGACAGTAGGAAGGCTGAGAGGGAGACAGAGTAGGGGAGACACAGGAGAGAAGGTTTTTTATTGAGACAGTAGGAATGCTGAGAGGGAGACAGAGTAGGGGAGACACAGGAGAGAAGGTTCTTTATTGAGACAGTAGGAAGGCTGAGAGGGAGACAGAGTAGGGGAGACACAGGAGAGAAGGTTCTTTATTGAGACAGTAGGAAGGCTGAGAGGGAGACAGAGTAGGGGAGACACAGTAGAGAAGGTTCTTTATTGAGACAGTAGGAAGGCTGAGAGGGAGACAGAGTAGGGGAGACACAGGAGAGAAGGTTCTTTATTGAGACAGTAGGAAGGCTGAGAGGGAGACAGAGTAGGGGAGACACGGGAGAGACGGTTCTTTATTGAGACAGTAGGAAGGCTGAGAGGGAGACAGAGTAGGGGAGACACAGGAGAGAATGTTCTTTATTGAGACAGTAGGAAGGCTGAGAGGGAGACAGAGTAGGGGAGACACAGGAGAGAAGGTTCTTTATTGAGACAGTAGGAAGGCTGAGAGGGAGACAGAGTAGGGGAGACACAGGAGAGAAGGTTCTTTATTGAGACAGTAGGAAGGCTGAGAGGGAGACAGAGTAGGGGAGACACAGGAGAGAAGGTTCTTTATTGAGACAGTAGGAAGGCTGAGAGGGAGACAGAGTAGGGGAGACACAGGAGAGAAGGTTCTTTATTGAGACAGTAGGAAGACTGAGAGGGAGACAGAGTAGGGGAGACACAGGAGAGAAGGTTCTTTATTGAGACAGTAGGGAGGCTGAGAGGGAGACAGAGTAGGGGAGACACAGGAGAGACGGTTATTTATTGAGACAGCAGGAAGGCTGAGATGGAGGCAGAGTAGGGAGACACAGGAGAGACGGTTCTTTATTGAGACAGTAGGAAGGCTGAGAGGGAGACAGAGTAGGGGAGACACAGGAGAGAAGGTTCTTTATTGAGACAGTAGGAAGGCTGAGAGGGAGACAGAGTAGGGGAGACACAGGAGAGAAGGTTCTTTATTGAGACAGTAGGAAAGCTGAGAGGGAGACAGAGTAGGGGAGACACAGGAGAAAAGGTTCTTTATTGAGACAGTAGGAAGGCTGAGAGGGAGACAGAGTAGGGGAGACACAGGAGAGAAGGTTCTTTATTGAGACAGTAGGAAGGCTGAGAGGGAGACCGAGTAGGGGAGACACAGAAGAGAAGGTTCTTTATTGAGACAGTAGGAAGGCTGAGATGGAGGCAGAGTAGGGGAGACACAGGAGAGAAGGTTCTTTATTGAGACAGTAGGAAGGCTGAGAGGGAGACAGAGTAGGGGAGACACAGGAGAGAAGGTTCTTTATTGAGACAGTAGGAAGGCTGATAGGGAGACAGAGTAGGGGAGACACAGTAGAGAAGGTTCTTTATTGAGACAGTAGGAAGGCTGAGAGGGAGACAGAGTAGGGGAGACACAGGAGAGAAGGTTCTTTATTGAGACAGTAGGAAGGCTGAGAGGGAGACAGAGTAGGGGAGACACGGGAGAGACGGTTCTTTATTGAGACAGTAGGAAGGCTGAGAGGGAGACAGAGTAGGGGAGACACAGGAGAGAATGTTCTTTATTGAGACAGTAGGAAGGCTGAGAGGGAGACAGAGTAGGGGAGACACAGGAGAGAAGGTTCTTTATTGAGACAGTAGGAAGGCTGAGAGGGAGACAGAGTAGGGGAGACACAGGAGAGAAGGTTCTTTATTGAGACAGTAGGAAGGCTGAGAGGGAGACAGAGTAGGGGAGACACAGGAGAGAAGGTTCTTTATTGAGACAGTAGGAAGGCTGAGAGGGAGACAGAGTAGGGGAGACACAGGAGAGAAGGTTCTTTATTGAGACAGTAGGAAGACTGAGAGGGAGACAGAGTAGGGGAGACACAGGAGAGAAGGTTCTTTATTGAGACAGTAGGAAGGCTGAGAGGGAGACAGAGTAGGGGAGACACAGGAGAGACGGTTATTTATTGAGACAGCAGGAAGGCTGAGATGGAGGCAGAGTAGGGAGACACAGGAGAGACGGTTCTTTATTGAGACAGTAGGAAGGCTGAGAGGGAGACAGAGTAGGGGAGACACAGGAGAGAAGGTTCTTTATTGAGACAGTAGGAAGGCTGAGAGGGAGACAGAGTAGGGGAGACACAGGAGAGAAGGTTCTTTATTGAGACAGTAGGAAAGCTGAGAGGGAGACAGAGTAGGGGAGACACAGGAGAAAAGGTTCTTTATTGAGACAGTAGGAAGGCTGAGAGGGAGACAGAGTAGGGGAGACACAGGAGAGAAGGTTCTTTATTGAGACAGTAGGAAGGCTGAGAGGGAGACAGAGTAGGGGAGACACAGGAGAGAAGGTTCTTTATTGAGACAGTAGGAAGGCTGAGAGGGAGACAGAGTAGGGGAGACACAGGAGAGAAGGTTCTTTATTGAGACAGTAGGAAGGCTGAGAGGGAGACAGAGTAGGGGAGACACAGGAGAGAAGGTTCTTTATTGAGACAGTAGGAAGGCTGAGAGGGAGACAGAGTAGGGAGACACAGAAGAGAAGGTTCTTTATTGAGACAGTAGGAAGGCTGAGAGGGAGACAGAGTAGGGAGACACAAGAGAGAAGGTTCTTTATTGAGACAGTAGGAAGGCTGAGAGGGAGACAGAGTAGGGGAGACACAGAAGAGAAGGTTCTTTATTGAGACAGTAAGGCTGAGAGGGAGACAGAGTAGGGGAGACACAGAAGAGAAGGTTCTTTATTGAGACAGTAGGAAGGCTGAGAGGGAGACAGAGTAGGGAGACACAGGAGAGAGGGTTCTTTATTGAGACAGTAGGAAGGCTGAGAGGGAGACAGAGTAGGGGAGACACAGGAGAGAAGGTTCTTTATTGAGACAGTAGGAAGGCTGAGAGGGAGACACAGGAGAGAAGGTTCTTTATTGAGACAGTAGGAAGGCTGAGATGGAGGCAGAGTAGGGGAGACACAGGAGAGACGGTTCTTTATTGAGACAGTAGGAAGGCTGAGAGGGAGACAGAGTAGGGGAGACACGGGAGAGACGGTTCTTTATTGAGACAGTAGGAAGGCTGAGAGGGAGACAGTAGGGGAGACACAGGAGAGAAGGTTCTTTATTGAGACAGTAGGAAGGCTGAGAGGGAGGCAGAGTAGGGGAGACACGGGAGAGAAGGTTCTTTATTGAGACAGTAGGAAGGCTGAGAGGGAGACAGAGTAGGGGAGACACAGAAGAGAAGGTTCTTTATTGAGACAGTAGGAATGCTGAGAGGGAGACAGAGTAGGGGAGACACAGTAGAGAGGGTTCTGACAGGATCTGATCCTAGGCCAGCAGGGGTACCCTACTTGTGGCTCCAGAGGTGGTGTTATAACCACTACACCATCTCTGGACACTTTACACCTGTCTCTGACAAGAGCTCTAACCAAAGACAAAAAGATATTTTGTATTTGTATTTTGAATGAATGATTAAAATATAAAATACAAAT
>NW_028172735.1:0-15501 GCF_963971535.1 Notolepis coatsorum
GTCCTTTTTTACAATGTTTCACAATAGCCTACACTCTATTGACCACTCTTGGTGTATAGCCTACTATTGTCAGGTTGTCTGTTTCAGAGATTTCTTGACCTACATGCAGAAGCAGACCTGCATGAATTTTTTCATTGACGAAGGGGAGTTCAACCTTGTAAAAAGAAGGCGCCGGGGCAGAAATGTAATCGGCCAGCGTGCTATCACTGAAGTCCCTGGCCAGCGTGCTATCACTGAAGTCCCTGGCCAGCGTGCTATCACTGAAGTCCCTGGCCAGCGTGCTATCACTGAAGTCCCTGGCCGCTTATAGCTTATCCGCAACAGTAAGTTACTTCCGGGGTAGGCCTGATTGGCCCCGACAGGCACGTGACGCGCAACTTTCTCTGCCGCGCGGCACGCTCCGCGGAGCCGAGCGGCAGAGCTTGCGGAATTACGTAACCGTCCAAATACGCTATGACTTTCATTCGGCGCTTCAGCTCACCTGGCAGAGCAGCGGTCCTGCGATCCTTGCGATCCTGCGGTCCGTTGTTGGTGAGTTCGAATCCCATCAAATCTTTTTTTTTTAACATGATTTTTTTTTTTAACGTGTATTCTTTCGCCGGTTAAGGTTAGGCATGGTTAAGGTTAAGGTTAAGGTTAGGCATTGTTTCGGAGTTGGTTAAGGTTAGAACGGTTAAGTTTAGGCGCTGTAAGGAGCTGGTTAAGGTTAGAGTTTGTCTTAGAGAATGGCAATATCTTTCTATGGTTAAGGTTAGGCATGGTTAAGGTTAAGGTTAAGGTTAGGCATTGTTTCGGAGTTGGTTAAGGTTAGAACGGTTAAGTTTAGGCGCTGTTAAGGAGCTGGTTAAGGTTAGAGTTTGTGTTAGTGAATGGCAATAGACAGCCTATTTCCGCGCGACAGCTCTCAGCAGCCTCGTTGCGCGTCCTGAGTTTGCCGCGTCACGTGCCTGTCGGGGCCAATCAGGCCTACCCCGGAAGTCACTTACTGTTGCGGAACAGTTACACGCTCCCTGGCCAGCGTGCTATCACTGAAGTCCCTGGCCAGCGTGCTATCACTGAAGTCCCTGGCCAGCGTGCTATCACTGAAGTCCCTGGCCAGCGTGCTATCACTGAAGTCCCTGGCCAGCGTGCTATCACTGAAGTCCCTGGCCAGCGTGCTATCACTGAAGTCCCTGGCCAGCGTGCTATCACTGAAGTCCCTGGCCAGCGTGCTATCACTGAAGTCCCTGGCCAGCGTGCTATCACTGAAGTCCCTGGCCAGCGTGCTATCACTGAAGTCCCTGGCCAGCGTGCTATCACTGAAGTCCCTGGCCAGCGTGCTATCACTGAAGTCCCTGGCCAGCGTGCTATCACTGAAGTCCCTGGCCAGCGTGCTATCACTGAAGTCCCTGGTGCTATCACTGAAGTCCCTGGCCAGCGCGGAGGGAACATAACAATGAGTGCTGCCATCAACCACCACAGCGGTCCTCCGTCACCATGCCACCCTTGTCCCCTATAACATCACCATGCCACCCTTGGCCCTTATAACACTGCCCTCCTCATAGCATTCCTGGACACACTCTCCAACATCGTTGTTCAACCAGACCAGATGGATGACACAGACAGAGGTGATCAGGTTTGTTTCCACCGGGCTGCTCTGGTCCGTGACTGGTTCAGGGGGGCCACATGCTGAAATGTCCATCCTGCATCTCCCTCCATACTCTCCAATTGAGGAGTTTTTCTCTGCATGGAGATGGAAGGTGTACGAGCCATGCTGCAAGCCATGGAGGACGCGTGTGGTGATGTGACTGCTGAGGCCTGTCGAGGCTTCATGCACCATTGTAGGCGATTCTCCCCCCCGCTGCTTGGTCAGGGAGAACATGGCCTGCGGCGTGGACGAGGTCCTGTGGCCAGGCAGGGGCCGAAGACAGGATGCGGCCCAGTTGTTTTGTTTATTGCCCATTTTCAGTTATCTCTTTCATTTCATCCTGTTTTCATCCCCGTTTGCTGTGATTTACAGTAGACTGCACATTTTGGTTCTGGGGAGATAACGGAGAAGGGTTTGTCTGCTGTGAAAGGATGTTCAGTGGCAGGAAGTTCTGATAGGACAGTATGGCAGGGTGTTCTGATAGGACAGTATGGCAGGGTGTTCTGATAGGACAGTATGGCAGGGTGTTCTGATAGGACAGTATGGCAGGGTGTTCTGATAGGACAGTATGGCAGGGTGTTCTGATAGGACAGTATGGCAGGGTGTTCTGATAGGACAGTATGGCAGGGTGTTCTGATAGGACAGTATGGCAGGGTGTTCTGATAGGACAGTATGGCAGGGTGTTCTGATAGGACAGTATGGCAGGGTGTTCTGATAGGACAGTATGGCAGGGTGTTCTGATAGGACAGTATGGCAGGGTGTTCTGATAGGACAGTATGGCAGGGTGTTCTGATAGGACAGTATGGTAGGGTGTTCTGATAGGACAGTATGGCAGCAACTCTCTTAACAATCTCCTTGTATTTATTTGTATCTATGTTCCGTAAAGCCCTTTGAATTGCCTCTATGTATGAAAGGTGCTTGATAAATAGACTTGCCTGGCTTCCATGGCCAGGGGCTCTACAGTGGAGGGCTATGCGTAGGGCCCTGGCAGTAATATCATGGGTGAGAGTATCACAATACATGATACACACCCCTATGAAATGTGCTTCTTACATTACAATTTATAGTTTCAGGGGTTATCTCTCTCTCTCTCTCTCTCTCTCTCTCTCTCTCTCTCTCTCTCTCTCTCTCTCTCTCTCCAGCAGTTGGCAGGGCTCCACGGGTTGTGCCTGAGGCTTCTAGCCCAGCTCAGGCTGCCTGTCACTGGGCACAGCGCCCACAGAGGGGGGCCCTGCTGGAGGGAGAGCTAGAGGTGTGTGTGTGTGTGTATGTGTGTGTGTGTGTGTGTGTGTGTGTGTGTGTGTGTGTGTGTGTGTGTGTGTGTGTGTGTGTGTGTGTGTGTGTGTGTGTGTGTGTGTGTGTGTGTGTGTGTGTGTGTGTGTGTGTGTGTGTGCGAGTGACATTGGGAGATAAAAACAAAAAAGAAAGAAAGAAAGAAAGAAAGAAAGAAAGAAAGAAAGAAAGAAAGAAAGAAAGAAAGAAAGAAAGAAAGAAAGAAAGAAAGAAAGAAAGAAAGAAAGAAAGAAAGAAAGAAAGAAAGAAAGAAAGAAAGAGGGAGGGAGGGTTGGAGAGAGATCATATGTTTGTGCAATGTGACTTTGCTAGCTTCCACCTGCAGTGGCACCATCACATTCACACTGCTATAGACACCACCGTAGGGTGTGTGTGTGTTTGTGTGTGTGTGTGTGTGTGTGTGTGTGTGTGTGTGTGTGTGTGTGTGTGTGTGTGTGTGTGTGTGTGTGTGTGTGTGTGTGTGTGTGTGCGCGTGTGTGTGTGTGTGTGTGTGTGTGTGTGTGTGTGTGTGTGTGTGTGTGTGTGTGTCTATCTATCTAAGTATCGAAAATAGTGTGTTTGGAGGGGGTGGGGTGCCAGTTGTAACCAGACATACTGGTCAGCCAAATACACGCACGCACGCACGCACGCACGCACGCACGCACACACACACACACACACACACACACACACAGACACACACACGCGCACACACACACACACACACACACACACACACACACACACACACACACACACACACACACACTCAGAACCTGGTAAAAGACTGCATGTTGAGAACAGCAACCCCCCCGCTGGCTAGTAATGGTTCAGCCCTACTGGACTGGAACCACAGCGCCCAGACTCAACCAAGCATGGTGGGTGGGGGTGAACAGAGACTTAAAGTGTTTTGTTTGCAAATTGCAATTTACCCACCCTACTCTCTCTCTGCCATTATCTCTTCCTATGCCCTCTCTCTTTCACTCCTTCTGCCTTCATTCCCTCCCAACCTCACTTTCTCTCTCCCTCTATCTCTCTCTCCCTCTGCCCTCTCTCTGTCTCTGTCCTGCCCAGTATAACTCTAGTTATGTGGCGCCCTCTGTCTGTGTGTGGCATCACTGCAAGAGGCAGCAACACATTATTCTGACCCTCACAGACCCCCAAGGCGCCAGCTGGTCAAACTACAGTTAGCATGTCAACGGTCACGCTCTGGTCTTCAACCTTCTAGGCTTCAAAGCATCAGGCCGCCGACCCTCGTTGTCTCACTGGACTAACTTCTAGCCAATGAAAACATTGTGAAATAAAAATATTCCAATTTTTTTACTAGTCTGGTCCATGGTTCCTTGCGGAAGAGCAAAATGGGTCATGGTCATGTCTCGATCATTAGCTTTGATTAGTCTACAATTATAACAAATAGAATTAGTGAAAACAAGTGCATGCTTTAGTGATTTTCGGAAAGCCTTTGATATGATCAATAGGGATCTTTTAGATTATAGACTTATTGAGTATGGGATGAATGGATAATTCTACGGGGCTCTAAAAGCTCTCCACAGTGAACTCATGGGCGGGATCCACAAAGAATGGATTGCACGGTGCTAATTGCACCCTTACTTACAATTCATTATGAATTGAAAATGGGGGACCCTGATGTAAACAAGACGAAAGTCTTTCTCTGGTCTGCATCCCCTTAACAATTGTGTGATGTATTGAGCCGTACTGTATTGTACCCATTCTGCAATCTGTTAATAACATTTTCAATCAATCAATCACCTGCTTTTATTCTGTCCGAACTTTACGCATTGCTTTTATTCCGTAAATGTTATGCTCATTTTATGCCTGCCTATGTTTCCATTTCTGCTGTGCCATTTCTTCCCTCATTTACAGTGACGTTGAACATACAATTAAAAGAGATAGAATGAAGGCGGTTAGGTGGCCGAGCGGAGATTGCGTTCGTCACCAGCCCCGGAGCTGAGCTGGATTTGCCTGTTCGAATCCAGCTCACAGCTCCGGGGTTGTCACCAGCTTGGCTGGCCGTCTGCACTGATACAATTGGCAGTATCAGAGGGTGGGAGAAGCTGGCGGGGTGGGTCCGGGTCGTTGTAAACAGCGACTCCTACAGTTCGGTCGGGGCGCCTGCTAAGCGCGGATTGGACGTGAGGGGGATAGTGTGGTCCTCCCACACGCTACGCCCTCTCAATGAGAATCCGCGCTGCCAGGTGAAAAGAAGCGGTGATTGGCTGGACGTGTGTCGGAGGAAGCACGTGGTAGCCTCCACTCTCCCAGATGATCTGACTGTGGGGGGTAAGTGCGCAGCGACCAGGAAGGGACTGGGAATTGGCATACGACTAACATTGGGATGGGAGAAAATCGGAGGAAAATGGAGTGGGAAAAAGACCAATAATAAAAAAAAAAAAAAATAGATAGAATGACACAAAGTTTAAACAAATAATCAGCATGATAAAATCAAGTTTAAATAAGGAAAAAAAACAGGAAACAGGAAAATTACATACAATGGTTATTAATTAAAGCTATAAATTGTCCAAATGTTTGATGAGTATCAAACTTCAAGACTATGGCTGGGTAGCTCAGTGGACTAAGCACTCGCCTACCACCGCAAAGACTCTGGGATGGAATCCAGCTGTCAGCGGTACCTCCGGCTAGTATCAGTCGTCCCTACTAACACAATTGGCAGTGTTAGCGGGTGGGAAGCCGGTGGGGTATGTGTCCTGGTCGTTGTAAACTGCGACTCCTACTGGTCGGTCCCTGTTCAGCAGGGGGGGGGGGATCTGGGGGAAATAGCGTGAACCTCCGCACTTGTTACGTTCCCCCAGTGAAACTCCTCGCTGTCAGGGGAAAAGAAGCGGCTGGCGACTCCACATGTATCGGAGGATGAGGCATGTGGTAGTTCTACACCCTCCCCAGGTCGACAGTGGAGAAGGGAATTGGCATAACAACTAAATTGGGATGGGTGAAAAATACAGAAAGCCCAAACTGATTAAATAATGTGCACCAAAGTTGTCTATAGTCGGGTAAAGGGGATGGGAATCATGTGAGGCTCATTGGAAGATATGTATGTATAGCTCAGTTATAGATATGTATAGCTCAGTTATAGATATGTATAGCTCAGTTATAGATATGTATCAGTTATAGATATGTATCAGTTATAGATATGTATAGCTCAGTATAGCTCTGCTGCCTCTCTCTGCTCTCTCTCTGCTCCCTCTCTCTGCTCTCTCTCTGCTCCCTCTCTCTGCTCTCTCTCTGCTCCCTCTCTCTGCTGCCTCTCTCTGCTCCCTCTCTCTCTGCTCCCTCTCTCTCTCTCTCTGCTCCCTCTCTCTCTGCTCCCTCTCTCTCTGCTCCCTCTCTCTCTGCTCTCTCTGCTGCCTCTCTCTGCTCCCTCTCTCTCTGATCCCTCTCTCTCTCTCTCTGCTCCCTCTCTCTCTGCTCCCTCTCTCTCTGCTCCCTCTCTCTCTCTCTCTGCTCCCTCTCTCTCTGCTCCCTCTCTCTCTGCTCCCTCTCTCTGCTCCCTCTCTCTCTTCTCCCTCTCTCTCTGCTCCCTCTCTGCTCCCTCTCTCTGCTCTCTCTCTGCTCCCTCTCTCTGCTGCCTCTCTCTCTCTCTGCTCCCTCTCTCTCTGCTCCCTCTCTCTGCTCCCTCTCTCTCTGCTCCCTCTCTGCTCCCTCTCTCTGCTCTCTCTCTCTGCTCCCTCTCTCTGCTCCCTCTCTCTCTGCTCCCTCTCTCTCTCTGCTGCCTCTCTCTGCTCCCTCTCTCTCTGCTGCCTCTCTCTGCTCCCTCTCTCTCTGATCCCTCTCTCTCTGCTCCCTCTCTCTCTGCTCCCTCTCTCTCTGCTCCCTCTCTCTGCTCTCTCTCTGCTCTCTCTCTCTGCTCCCTCTCTCTGCTCCCTCTCTCTGCTCCCTCTCTCTGCTCCCTCTCTCTCTGCTCCCTCTATCTGCTCCCTCTCTCTCTGCTCCCTCTCTCTCTGCTCCCTCTCTCTGCTGCCTCTCTCTCTCTCTGCTCCCTCTCTCTGCTCCCTCTCTCTGCTCCCTCTCTCTGCTGCCTCTATCTGCTCCCTCTCTCTGCTCCCTCTCTCTCTCTCTCTTTCTATCTGCTCCCTCTCTCTGCTCCCTCTCTCTGCTCCCTCTCTCTCTCTCTCTTTCTCTCTGCTCCCTCTCTCTGCCTCTCTCTCTGCTCCCTCTCTCTCCCTCTCTCTCTGCTCTCTCTCTTTCTCTCTGCTCCCTCTCTCTGCCTCTCTCTCTGCTCCCTCTCTCTGCCTCTCTCTCTCTGCTCTCTCTCTCTTTCTCTCTGCTCCCTCTCTCTGCCTCTCTCTCTGCTCCCTCTCTCTCTGATCCCTCTCTCTGCTCCCTCTCTCTCTGCTCCCTCTCTCTGCTCTCTCTCTGCTCCCTCTCTCTGCTCTCTCTCTCTGCTCCCTCTCTCTCTGCTCTCTCTGCTCCCTCTCTCTCTGCTCTCTCTCTGCTCCCTCTCTCTGCTCCCTCTCTCTGCTCCCTCTCTCTGCTCCCTCTCTCTCTGCTCTCTCTCTCTGCTCCCTCTCTCTCTGCTCCCTCTCTCTGCTCCCTCTCTCTCTGCTCCCTCTCTCTCTGCTCTCTCTGCTCCCTCTCTCTCTGCTCCCTCTCTCTGCTCTCTCTCTGCTCCCTCTCTCTGCTCCCTCTCTCTGCTCTCTCTCTCTCTGCTCCCTCTCTCTGCTCCCTCTCTCTCTGCTCCCTCTCTCTGCTCCCTCTCTCTCTCTGCTCCCTCTCTCTCTCTGCTCTCTCTGCTCCCTCTCTCTGCTCCCTCTCTCTGCTCTCTCTCTCTCTGCTCCCTCTCTCTGCTCCCTCTCTCTCTGCTCCCTCTCTCTATGCTCCCTCTCTCTGCTCCCTCTCTCTCTCTGCTCTCTCTGCTCCCTCTCTCTCTGCTCCCTCTCTCTGCTCTCTCTCTGCTCCCTCTCTCTGCTCTCTCTCTGCTCCCTCTCTCTGCTCTCTCTCTCTGCTCCCTCTCTCTCTGCTCCCTCTCTCTGCTCCCTCTCTCTGCTCTCTCTCTGCTCCCTCTCTCTGCTCCCCCTCTCTCTGCTCCCTCTCTCTGCTCCCTCTCTCTCTGCTCCCTCTCTCTCTCTCTCTCTGTTCCCTCTCTCTCTGCTCCCTCTCTCTGCTCCCTCTCTCTCTGCTCCCTCTCTCTGCTCCCTCTCTCTCTGCTCCCTCTCTCTGCTCCCTATCTCTGCTCCCTCTCTCTGTTCTCTCTCTGCTCCCTCTCTCTGCTCCCTCTCTCTCTGCTGCCTCTCTCTGCTCCCTCTCTCTCTCTGCTCCCTCTCTCTGCTCCCTCTCTCTGTTCTCTCTCTGTTCCTCTCTCTCTGCTCCCTCTCTCTGCTCCCCCTCTCTCTGCTCCCTCTCTCTCTGCTCCCTCTCTCTCTCTCTGCTCCCTCTCTCTGTTCTCTCTCTGCTGCCTCTCTCTGCTCCCTCTCTCTCTCTCTGCTCCCTCTCTCTGCTCTCTCTCTGCTCCCTCTCTTTCTCTACTCCCTCTCTCTGCTCCCTCTCTCTCTCTCTGCTCCCTCTCTCTGCTCCCTCTCTCTGCTGCCTCTCTCTCTGCTCCCTCTCTCTCTGCTCCCTCTCTCTCTGCTCCCTCTCTCTGCTGCCTCTCTCTGCTCCCTCTCTCTCTCCTCCCTCTCTCTCTGCTCCCTCTCTCTCTGCTCCCTCTCTCTCTGCTCCCTCTCTCTGCTGCCTCTCTCTGCTCCCTCTCTCTCTGCTCCCTCTCTCTGCTCTCTCTCTGCTCCCTCTCTCTCTGCTCCCTCTCTCTCTGCTCCCTCTCTCTCTGCTCCCTCTCTCTCTGCTCCCTCTCTCTCTGCTCCCTCTCTCTCTGCTCCCTCTCTCTCTGCTCCCTCTCTCTGCTCCCTCTCTCTCTCTCTGCTGCCTCTCTCTGCTCCCTCTCTCTCTGCTCCCTCTCTCTCTGCTCCCTCTCTCTCTGCTCCCTCTCTCTCTGCTCCCTCTCTCTGCTCCCTCTCTCTCTCTCTGCTGCCTCTCTCTGCTCCCTCTCTCTCTGCTCCCCCTCTCTCTGCTCCCTCTCTCTCTCTGCTGCCTCTCTCTGCTCCCTCTCTCTCTGCTCCCTCTCTCTCTGCTCCCTCTCTCTCTGCTCCCTCTCTCTCTGCTCCCTCTCTCTGCTCCCTCTCTCTCTGCTCCCTCTCTCTCTGCTGCCTCTCTCTGCTCCCTCTCTCTCTGCTCCCTCTCTCTCTGCTCCCTCTATCTCTGCTCCCTCTCTCTCTGCTCCCTCTCTCTGCTCCCTCTCTCTCTGCTCCCTCTCTCTGCTCCCTCTCTCTGCTCCCTCTCTCTGCTCCCTCTCTCTCTGCTCTCTCTCTCTGCTCCCTCTCTCTCTGCTCCCTCTCTCTGCTCCCTCTCTCTCTGCTGCCTCTCTCTGCTCCCTCTCTCTCTGCTCCCTCTCTCTCTGCTCCCTCTCTCTGCTCCCTCTCTCTCTCCCTCTCTCTGCTCCCTCTCTCTCTCCCTCTCTCTGCTCCCTCTCTATCTCTGCTCTCTCTCTCTGCTCTCTCTCTCTCTGCTCCCTCCCTCTCTCTGCTCCCTCTCTCTGTTCCCTCTCTCTCTCTGCTCCCTCTCTCTGCTCCCTCTCTCTGTTCCCTCTCTCCCTCTCTCTCTCCCGCTCTCTGCTCCCTCTCTCCCTCTCTCTGCTCCCTCTCTCTGTTCCCTCTCTCTCTCTGCTCCCTCTCTCTGCTCCCTCTCTCTCTCTTCTGCCTCTCTCTGTTCCCTCTCTCTGCTCCCTCTCTCCCTCTCTCTGCTCCCTCTCTCTGCTCCCTCTCTCTGCTCCCTCTCTCCCTCTCTCCCTCTCTCTGCTCTGTCTCTCTGCTCCCTCTCTCTCTGCTCCCTCCCTCTCTCTGCTCCCTCTCTCTGTTCCCTCTCTCTCTCTGCTCCCTCTCTCTGCTCCCTCTCTCTGTTCCCTCTCTCCCTCTCTCTCTCCCGCTCTCTGCTCCCTCTCTCCCTCTCTCTGCTCCCTCTCTCTGTTCCCTCTCTCTCTCTGCTCCCTCTCTCTGCTCCCTCTCTCTCTCTTCTGCCTCTCTCTGTTCCCTCTCTCTGCTCCCTCTCTCCCTCTCTCTGCTCCCTCTCTCTGCTCCCTCTCTCTGCTCCCTCTCTCCCTCTCTCCCTCTCTCTGCTCTGTCTCTCTGCTCCCTCTCTCCCTCTCTCCCTCTCTCTGCTCCCTCTCTCTGCTCCCTCTCTCCCTCTCTCTGCTCTCTCTCTCTGCTCCCTCTCTCTGCTCTCTCTCTGTTCCCTCTCTCTGCTCCCTCTCTCTGCTCTCTCTCTCTCTGCTCCCTCTCGCTCTGCTCCCTCTCACTCTGCTCCCTCTCGCTCTGCTCCCTCTCTCTGCTCCCTCTCTCTGCTCCCTCTCTCTCTGCTCCCTCTCTCTCTGCTCCCTCTCTCTCTGCTCCCTCTATCTGCTCCCTCTCTCTGCTCCCTCTCTCTCTGCTCCCTCTCTCTGCTCCCTCTCTCTCTCTGCTCCCTCTCTCTGCTCTCTCTCTCTGCTCCCTCTCTCTCTCTGCTCCCTCTCTCTGCTGCCTCTCTCTCTGCTCCCTCTCTCTCTGCTCCCTCTCTCTCTGCTCCCTCTCTCTCTGCTGCCTCTCTCTGCTCCCTCTCTCTCTGCTCCCTCTCTCTGCTCCCTCTCTCTCTGCTCCCTCTCTCTGCGCCGTCTCTCTGCTCTCCCTCTCTCTGCTCCCTCTCTCTGCTCCCTCTCTCTCTGCTCTCTCTCTCTCTCTTTCTGCTCCCTCTCTCTGCTCCCTCTCTCTGCTCTCTCTCTCTCTCTTTCTGCTCCTCTCTCTGCTCCCTCTCTCTCTCTCTCTCTGCTCCCTCTCTCTGCTCCCTCTCTCTCGCAACCCTCTCTCTGCTCCCTCTCTCGGCTCCCTCTCTCTGCTCCCTCTCTCTCTGCTCCCTCTCTCTCTGCTCTCTCTCTCTGCTCCCTCTCTCTGCTCTCTCTCTCTCTGCTCCCTCTCTCTGCTCTCTCTCTGCTCCCTCTCTCTGCTCCCTCTCTCTCTCTGCTCTCTCTCTGCTCCCTCTCTGCTCTCTCTCTCTCTGCTCCCTCTCTCTGCTCCCTCTCTCTCTGATCCCTCTCTCTGCTCCCTCTCTCTCTGCTCCCTCTCTCTCTGCTCCCTCTCTCTGCTCCCTCTCTCTCTGCTCTCTCTCTGCTCTCTCTCCTCTCTCTGCTCCCTCTCTCTCTGCTTTCTCTCTCTGCTCCCTCTTTCTCCTCTCTCTGCTCCCTCTCTCTCTCTGCTCTCTCTCTGCTCCCTCTTTCTCCTCTCTCTGCTCCCTCTCTCTCTGCTCTCTCTCTCTGCTCCCTCTTTCTCCTCTCTCTGCTCCCTCTCTCTCTGCTCCCTCTATCCCTGCTCCCTCCTTCTCCTCTCTCTGCTCCCTCTCTCTCTGCTCTCTCTCTCTGCTCCCTCTTTCTCCTCTCTCTGCTCCCTCTCTCTCTGCTCTCTCTCTCTGCTCCCTCTCTCTGCTCCCTCTCTCTCTGCTGCCTCTCTCTCTGCTCTCTCCCTCTCTCTGCTCCCTCTCTCTGCTCCCTCTCTCTCTCTGCTGCCTCTCTCTCTGCTCCCTCTCTCTGCTCTCTCTCTCTGTCCCTCTTTCTCCTCTCTCTGCTCCCTCTCTCTCTGCTCCCTCTCTCTCTGCTCCCTCCTCTCTCTGCTCCTCTCTCTCTGCTCCCTCTTCTCCTCTCTCTGCTCCCTCTCTCTCTGCTGCCTCTCTCTGCTCCCTCTCTCTCTCTGCTCCCTCTCTCTCTCTGCTCCCTCTCTCTCTCTGCTGCCTCTCTCTGCTCTCTCTCTCTCTCTCTCTCTCTCTCTCTCTGCCTCTCTCTGCTCCCTCTCTCTCTGCTCCCTCTCTCTCTGCTCCCTCTCTCTGCTCCCTCTCTCTGCTCCCTCTTTCTCCTCTCTCTGCTCCCTCTCTCTCTGCTCTCTCTCTCTGCTCCCTCTCTCTCTGCTCCCTCTCTCTCTGCTCCCTCTCTCTGCTCCCTCTCTCTCTGATCTCTCTCTCTGCTCCCTCTCTCTCTGCTGCCTCTCTCTCTGCTCTCTCCCTCTCTCTGCTCCCTCTCTCTGCTCCCTCTCTCTGCTCCCTATCTCTCTCTGCTGCCTCTCTCTGCTCTCTCTCTCTCTGCTGCCTCTCTCTGCTCCCTCTCTCTCTGCTCCCTCTCTCTCTGCTGCCTCTCTCTGCTCCCTCTCTCTGCTCTCTCTGCTCTCTCTCTCTGCTCCCTCTCTCTGCTCCCTCTCTCTGCTGCCTCTCTCTGCTCCTCTTTATCTGCTCCCTCTCTCTGCTCCCTCTCTCTCTGCTCCCTCTCTCTGCTCCCTCTCTCTGCTCTCTCTCTCTCTGCTCCCTCTCTCTCTGCTCCCTCTCTCTCTCTGCTCCCTCTCTCTGCTGCCTCTCTCTGCTCCCTCTCTCTCTGATCTCTCTCTCTCTGCTCCCTCTCTCTGCTCTCTCTCTGCTCCCTCTCTCTCTCTGCTCCCTCTCTCTCTGCTCCCTCTCTCTCTCTGCTCCTCTCTCTGCTCCCTCTCTCTCTGCTCCCTCTCTCTGCTCCCTCTCTCTCTCTGCTCCCTCTTTCTGCTCCCTCTCTATGCTCTCTCTGCTCCCTCTCTCTCTCTGCTCCCTCTCTCTGCTCCCTCTCTCTGCTCCCTCTCTCTCTGCTCCCTCTCTTTGCTCCCTCTCTCTGCTCCCTCTCTCTGCTCTCTCTGCTCCCTCTCTCTGCTCCCTCTCTCTGCTCTCTCTGCTGCCTCTCTCTGCTCCCTCTCTCTCTGCTCCCTCTTTCTGCTCTCTCTCTGCTCCCTCTCTCTGCTCTCTCTCTGCTCTCTCTCTCTGCTCCCTCTCTCTGCTCCCTCTCTCTCTCTGCTCCCTCTCTCTGCTCCCTCTCTCTCTCTGCTCCTCTCTCTGCTCTCTCTCTCTCTCTCTCTGCTCCCTCTCTCTGCTCCCTCTCTCTCTCTGCTCCCTCTCTCTGCTCTCTCTCTGCTCTCTCTCTGCTCCCGCTCTCTGCTCCCTACTTTCTCTGCTCTCTCTCTCTGATCCCTCTCTCTGCTCCCTCTCTCTCTCCCCTCTCTCTCTGCTCCCTCTCTCTCTCTGCTCCCTCTCTCTGCTCCTCTCTCTGCTCCCTCTCTCTGCTCTCTCTCTCTGCTCCCTCTCTCTGCTCCCTCTCTCTGCTCCCTCTCTCTCTGCACCCTCTCTCTCTCTGCTCCCTCTCTCTGCTCCCTCTCTCTCTCTGCTCCCTCTCTCTCTGCTCCCTCTCTCTGCTCCCTCTCTCTCTGCTCCCTCTCTCTCTGCTCCCTCTCTCTGCTCCCTCTCTCTGCCCCCTCTCTCTGCTCCCTCTCTCTCTGCTCCCTCTCTCTGCTCTCTCTCTCTGCTCCCTCTCTCTCTCTGCTCCCTCTCTCTGCTCCCTCTCTCTCTGCTCCCTCTCTCTGCTCTCTCTCTCTCTCTGCTCCCTCTCTCTGCTCTCTCTCTGCTCCCTCTCTCTCTCTGCTCCCTCTCTCTGCTCCCTCTCTCTGCTCCCTCTTTCTCTCTGCTCTCTCTCTGCTCCCTCTCTCTGCTCTCTCTCTGCTCCCCCTCTCTCTCTGCTCTCTCTCTGCTCCCTCTCTCTCTCTGCTCCCTCTCTCTCTGCTCCCTCTCTCTCTGCTCCCTCTCTCTGCTCCCTCTCTCTCTGTGCTCCCTCTCTCTGCTCTCTCTCTCTGCTCCCTCTCTCTCTGCTCTCTCTCTCTGCTCCCTCTCTCTGCTCCCTCTCTCTCTGCTCCCTCTCTCTGCTCCCTCTCTCTGCCCCCTCTCTCTGCTCCCTCTCTCTGCTCCCTCTCTCTGCTCCCTCTCTCTGCTCCCTCTCTCTGCTGCCTCTCTCTGCTCCCTCTCTCTGCTCCCTCTCTCTGCTGCCTCTCTCTGCTCCCTCTCTCTCTGCTCCCTCTCTCTGCTCCCTCTCTCTCTGCTCCCTCTCTCTGCTCTCTCTCTGCTCTCTCTCTCTGCTCCCTCTCTCTGCTCCCTCTCTCTGCTGCCTCTCTCTGCTCCCTGTTTATCTGCTCCCTCTCTCTGCTCCCTCTCTCTCTGCTCCCTCTCTCTGCTCCCTCTCTCTGCTCTCTCTCTCTCTGCTCCCTCTCTCTCTGTTGCCTCTCTCTGCTCCCTCTCTCTCTGCTCCCTCTCTCTCTCTGCTCCCTCTCTCTGCTGCCTCTCTCTGCTCCCTCTCTCTCTGATCTCTCTCTCTCTGCTCCCTCTCTCTGCTCCCTCTCTCTCTGCTCCCTCTCTCTGCTCCTCTCTCTCTGCTCCCTCTCTCTGCTCCCTCTCTCTCTCTGCTCCCTCTTTCTGCTCCCTCTCTATGCTCTCTCTGCTCCCTCTCTCTCTCTGCTCCCTCTCTCTGCTCCCTCTCTCTGCTCCCTCTCTCTCTGCTCCCTCTCTTTGCTCCCTCTCTCTGCTCCCTCTCTCTGCTCTCTCTGCTCCCTCTCTCTGCTCCCTCTCTCTGCTCCCTCTCTCTGGCTCCCTCTCTCTCTGCTCCCTCTCTCTGCTCTCTCTCTCTGCTCTTTCTCTGCTCCCTCTCTCTGCTCTCTCTCTGCTCTCTCTCTCTGCTCCCTCTCTCTGCTCCCTCTCTCTCTCTGCTCCCTCTCTCTGCTCCCTCTCTCTCTCTGCTCCTCTCTCTGCTCTCTCTCTCTCTCTCTCTGCTCCCTCTCTCTGCTCCCTCTCTCTCTCTGCTCCCTCTCTCTGCTCTCTCTCTGCTCTCTCTCTGCTCCCTCTCTCTGCTCCCTCTCTCTGCTCTCTCTCTCTGATCCCTCTCTCTGCTCCCTCTCTCTCTCCCCCTCTCTCTCTGCTCCCTCTCTCTCTCTGCTCTCTCTGCTCCTCTCTCTGCTCCCTCTCTCTGCTCTCTCTCTCTGCTCCCTCTCTCTGCTCCCTCTCTCTGCTCCCTCTCTCTCTGCTCCCTCTCTCTCTGCTCCCTCTCTCTCTGCACCCTCTCTCTCTCTGCTCCCTCTCTCTGCTCCCTCTCTCTCTCTGCTCCCTCTCTCTCTGCTCCCTCTCTCTGCTCCCTCTCTCTCTGCTCCCTCTCTCTCTGCTCCCTCTCTCTGCTCCCTCTCTCTGCCCCCTCTCTCTGCTCCCTCTCTCTCTGCTCCCTCTCTCTGCTCTCTCTCTCTGCTCCCTCTCTCTCTCTCTGCTCCCTCTCTCTGCTCCCTCTCTCTCTGCTCCCTCTCTCTGCTCTCTCTCTCTCTCTGCTCCCTCTCTCTGCTCTCTCTCTGCTCCCTCTCTCTCTCTGCTCCCTCTCTCTGCTCCCCTCTCTCTCTGCTCCCTCTTTCTCTCTGCTCTCTCTCTGCTCCCTCTCTCTGCTCTCTCTCTGCTCCCCCTCTCTCTCTGCTCTCTCTCTGCTCCCTCTCTCTCTCTGCTCCCTCTCTCTGCTCCCTCTCTCTCTGCTCCCTCTCTCTGCTCCCTCTCTCTCTCTGCTCCCTCTCTCTGCTCTCTCTCTCTGCTCCCTCTCTCTCTGCTCTCTCTCTCTGCTCCCTCTCTCTGCTCCCTCTCTCTCTGCTCCCTCTCTCTGCTCCCTCTCTCTGCCCCCTCTCTCTGCTCCCTCTCGCTGCTCCCTCTCTCTGCTCCCTCTCTCTGCTCCCTCTCTCTGCTGCCTCTCGTCT